>NC_079429.1:2438019-2573019 GCF_026213295.1 Gadus chalcogrammus
AAGGTGCTCTAGGTAAGATTGAACAGCTATTCTTTGAGTGTCAGACTCTATAAATGCAGTAGCCGTCTGTCGTCAGTGAGTGAAATGCGCTGTGAGAATAGCGGTTTAGAGTGGATGGTAACCATGGTGACCCGGTGTCTATCTGGGCCCCTGGTGGATTGTTTGAGTCATAGACTGTGACAGCAAAGCGCCAGTAAACCCAATATCCATTATGTGTGCGTGTGCGTGTGTGTGTTACTGCTAGAAATAGAGCAAAAGTTGTGAGGTACTGCTCTTCCAAAACCACCTCAGCATTGGAATAACCCCATCTATCTAGACAAACACCACACACAGCGCAGAACACATGCAGAAACAAACACACACACACACACACACACACACACACACACACACACACACACACACACACACACACACACACACACACACACACACACACACACACACACAACCAGACAGACAGACAGACAGACACAGACAAAGTAGCTCATTCTGCAGGGCTAATGAACCCCGTCTGGCATGTCTCTGACCTTAAACACGCAAGGAATCGAATTGAACTCAGTCGGTTCTCTCCAGCCAGTGAGTTAGCCGGAGACAGAGAGACAGAGAGAGAAAGAGACACAGACAGAGAGAGATGAGGAGAGCAAGAGAGAGAGATGAAGAGAGAGAAAGAGAGAGAGAGACGGAGAGATGAAGAGAGCGAGAGAGGGAGAGAGAGAGAGAACAAGAGAGAGAGAGAAGAGGCAATTAGAAGCACTTTGAGTGCTAAGGTCACCATGTGTCGCCCGCCTGTGCGGTCTCTCCGCTCAAACACCCACCTGCTGCAGGAACGCGGCAGCCGTGTGGAATTGCGAGAGGGGCAGTGCTTACGTATTTAAAACCAGAGGTCAAGCCGTTCATTGGCCGACGGGACCGGCTGTAAGTGATTGCTATTGGTGGATTTGCGGCGGTGGCGGTCAATCAGGCGCTCTCCAGGCCTGCAGGTATTATGTTCCGTCATTTGTGATGGGAAATTAAAGTGAGCTCAAGGGCTAACGTTGTCCGCAGACGACCTGGCACACAATCCCAAACTGCAAGACTTATTCCACATTGTTATGTGAAGTGGAAAATTGTAAACGTTTAAAATGAGGAATCAGGATATAAGTGGGCAGCAAAAGATTGTCAAAGCAATGAAAAGCAGGACTCTTTGTCCTAGAAACCCAGAATATTAAAAAGTAATTAAAAATATGACTAACAGTCAGTGAACCCTGTCCAGCTATTATGTGCAAATCTCTTTACCAAATTCACCGGCTCCTGGGAAATGTAATGCAATGGTTCTTTAAGGGAATGGGAATGTCTGTGTGTGGGTCCATGCACGAGCGAGTGTGTGTGTGTGTGTGTGTGTGTGTGTGTGTGTGTGTGTGTGTGTGTGTGTGTGTGTGTGTGTGTGTGTGTGTGTGTGTGTGTGTGTGTGTGTGTGTGTGTGTGTGTGTCTCGCGTTGCACCCACAGAGACACAGATGTCTTGATTAGAAGAAAAGCAAAATTGGGAAACAAAAGGAAAGGTAAAGGCTACATGCATGTAAAAATAATAACGGAATGAGCCGAAGCACTTCCGGACTCCATCCTCAGTCCCTATCGCTATGACAACAACTGCTTGACCACCAGGATCACGCTCAGACCACCACGCCAAATCCCCTTAGCCATGCCGGCGATGTAGCGAAAGCGCCTTGGCTTTTAAACAGCGTTTCAACAGGCGTAGCAATTTCCTCCCCCTCCCCCCCCTAATCGCCACCATCATCCTTCCCTCTCGTATCGCTCCAAACATTCCCCACCCCCTCCCTCCCCGGAGAAACAACACAAAACCAGCCCAACACCAGAACCAGCGCCACAAGCAAGGGCTGTGGTGCTGGTTCTGCTGGTGGATTGGTTTTGAGCACCACAGCAGGGCTGGCAAAGGCGAATAGTTCAGGGGAACCGTTTGCCCCGATGAAACCAGCGGTAAAACAGGCCTGTAGCTGACCCTGAGCTCAGAAGTGGAGTGGCAGTTGATCCCTGATGAAGAAGTGTAACCTCCAGAGGTGCTGAAGGGCACCTGAACGAGGTATCTTTTGATCTGGGTGGTCTCTACCGCAGACACCAAGGGACTGCCACGAGTAAACAAGAAGACGCACGAGCCTAAATGTCAGAAGCTAAAAGGCTTTAGCGGGGAGACTCTTGTTTCAGTAAGGTTCATGCATCAAAGCTGCCTTTTAAAAAACGAATACAAGAACAACAAAATGTCTCCCGTCATGCAAGCAAGAAATCAATGATCCCTCCACCTCTACGACCCAGGGTACCAACGTGAACCACGTCATAGCTTCTCCTTCATTCGGCTGAAGGACACATGATCATCTCATCTGGCGTTGTGGCTCGATAGCGGTGGTCAGCCGTTACCTGTCTGTCCTCAGGCTCGTCCATGCTGTACTGGGTACCAGCTGGGCCCTCGCTGCCTTTGTCTCCCAGTAGGAAGCCCAGGCGCGTCATCAATGTGTTGGCTGCCTCATCCACCGATGGAGGGGGCCCCAGTTCTGGACCTGACTCCCCTGCAGAGGGAGAGAGGGAGAGAGAGAGAGAGAGAGAGAGAGAGAGAGAGAGAGAGAGAGAGACATAGACAGAGAGAGGAGGAGAGAGAGAGAGAGAGAGAGAGAGAGATGAGAGAGAGAGAGAGAGAGAGAGCAGAGAGAGAGAGAGAGAGAGACATAGACAGAGAGATACATAGACAGAGAGAGACAGAGAGAACAGGGGAGGGAAGGGGGTAGAGAGATTGTCAGGTAAAACGACAAAGAGAGAAAAACACAGGAACAAATTCTAAACGAGTCCAACAAGTCCTCCGCAGAATTCCCCTCAGAGAGGCGATGCCCAAAACACAAAAAAACAATGCAAACAACAACAAGGAACACATCCAGCTGAAAACCGACTTACTTCCCTCCCCACAAGAGGAACAACATCTCAGGCGCTAAAGTAAAAAAAAAAAAAGCCTACCAAGGCGGTTTGTACTAGATCCCGGAGCCCGGCCGCGAACAGAGAAGAGCGGAGGAGTAGACGACCTGAAGCTTCCTGCAGCTCTGAGCGTTGCATTATACGCTCACACACACACAAACACCAAACACACACACTCAAACTCACAGCGTCCACATGACTGAACCCACTGGATGCACTGCCTTTCATTCGCCATTTGCACACAGCGTTGTGCAGACACAACGTAAGCTGATACACCCTCTACCAGTGTGCCTGAGAGTGTGTGTGTGCGTCTGTGTGTGACACTGCATTAGAGAGAGAGAAAGAGAGAGAGAGAATGGGTGTGTCTCTGTCCTATCCTTGAAAATAAACAGCACTGGTTGGCCAGCAGCATGATCTTAAATAAACACACACACACACACACACACACACACACACACACACACACACACACACACACACACACACACACACACACACACACACACACACACACACACACACACACACACACACACTTTGCATTAGACCTAAACAAAGAGTGACTGGATGATCTCATCCTCACACACCAGACACCTGACTTGTCGCCCAAAACAAACCCCCTCCCTCCACCAGATAACGGACTTTTCCCTCCATGGCACCGTGATGCCCCCGCCGCCCTCACCCCACCTCTCCCATCCACAGAGCTTCCTGCGAGCTCATTTTCACACGCTCATAAACACCTACCTGGATTGCAATGACATCATAACCAGAGGGGAGTTACAACTGCGTGGGTTTTACAAGACAAAAAAAAAGAAGCCTCCACAGTTGCTTCTGACTCCTGTTGGCTGTGTGCCAGGGAACAGGTCAGACCGGACGAGCGGGCTCACTCGCAACACTACTTACTAAAGAGTACCGGGTTCATGCCCGAGGCCACTCCCCACTGCCGCGAAGGCCTTTAGAAGAATGCTTAGTCGTCGTTCGAAGGAGTACCACACTCAGTATCACCCCCCCCCCCCCCCCCCCCCAACCCCCCCCAGCCCGACACACCCCCCACACCCCCCCACCCCCCAACCCACACCCTACCAATCAACTACTGCCACTTGGCAACTCCACGACGTGTGAAGTGACTTCATCCCGGGCCTCGAGATGTTGGGACTGATGGACAGCCGAATTGACAGGAGATCTCGAAGGCGCTGAGTGAGGGATGAGGAGAAGGCCTTGACATCCACAGATGTACAGCGACTACGGCCTGGCCGACGCAGGCAGTAACGTGCGCTAAGCGTGGTGCGGTGTGTGTCGCGAGGATTCAGAGACAATGTGGTTTTGTGAAAGACAAGATAAGGCACGAGTGAGCGAGAGAGTATTAACGAAAGTTTGAAGGTGAGTGTTGGAGATAGCGAAGCCAACCCTGGATTTAATTTAGGTGAGATCGCGTTTCTTTGACATTACGGATCCAGGACAGGCTTAGTGAACGTCTAAGTAGCTCTCTGTTCCATAAGCTCACCTGCATAATCTTCAGAGATGATAGGGAGGAGTGGAGGTCGAACATGTCAAATCCACACAGAAGAATAGTGTTTTATTGGGATCAAGAGGAACCACCAAGCCACTGGGCCGAGGTAGCATTGCTAGCATGTCTGTTAGGACATGTGGGTAATGTTATAGGAGGGGAAGGGAGGGGGGGGGGGGCTCAGATGTCAGTGTTGGACCAATCTCGAGGCAGGCGTATGCAAGTTGACAGACTGGTTGTAGTAAGCACAGAATGCATTAGTCACCAGCCACTGGACGGCTGAACGCTGGCCGTGTCCGGGATCCAGACAGCGGCTGCTTCATCCAGCCTGAGCTACTGTCTTGAGTCCCCCCTCTCTCACCAGACATTTCTCCAAATAGCTGATTTTGGCAATTTCATTTTAATTCCCTTTTCACAGTTACAATTCATTGAAGAAACATTTTGTTGAAAATTACCCCAAAAAGGATAATTACTGTGTGTCTGACCAATCTCTCCCTCTCTCTATCTCTCCCTCCAACCTCCCTCCCTCCTTCTCACCCACTCCCCTACTCCTCCTCCCTCTCTCTCCTTCCCTCCCCTCGTCCTCCCACCACCCCTCTCGGTCTCCCTCCTAACCCCCCCTAACCACTGTCGCCCTTAAGCTGCACTTCTCGCTCACACACTTGTTAAAAAGGTGTTTGCTCACACGTGTGCACATCATAAAAACTTCACAACACAGACTTGTTTTCAGTCGTTGCACTTAACCACATAGTTCTCTCAACCAAAACTCCCTTTGAGCGCACATTGAACATTTCCCCGTGTTTTTCTGCATTGCCTTTATGAGAGCGACCGACTCAATGAAAATCGAATTTCTAATGAGCTCTTAGCATTGTGAAGCCGCTCTCTGAGCTGCGGTCATGACAACGTGCGTGAGCCAGTGACGCATGTCCGGCACACCACACCGCACGACACAAACGCAACGCCGAATCACTCTACGAAACACCCCTCCGCACACGCAGGGGAAAAAATAAAATCAGTTTTGCCAGCCCCCCCCGTCCCCCCCCTTCCTGAGCAGCGAAGGAGACAGATGGTTACCATGGCAACTATCTTGCCGTGCGGCTAGGATTGCGTTTTACGGTGCATCGAGCGCATCTGCTTCTCCCCCCCCTCGGCCGACCGGCGCTGGCGGGCGAGGGAGAGAGGTGGCCACGCATCACGCATCCCACCTCGCTCATCACTCATGGAGCATCGCGAATGAAGCAGGCATTTGGGTGGAGAGGGGGGGGTATCTACAGGTAAAAGGGCCAGCCGATACAGAGCTGTCCAGGGATTGGGCCGCTTTCGGTTCGACCCACTGATCTCGGTAGGGACGCCTCTTCCCGGAAGACATCTCCGTTCGACTGCCGTTCGGAGGATAGAAGATTGTCCGAAGCCATTTTACACCTCTGACAGGATACCGTGAGTAGTCCCCGCGAGCGCTGGTACAAATGTGGTCACATGGGTGTTGTTCTTTTTGGGCAGGATCCGACTGATCCGAAATCAGCCGACGACGGGACGGATCCTCTGTGCCCGGTTGGCCGTAGCAGGCGCCTGGGCTGGCCAGGTATCAGCCAATCAGGGGGCTTGTCTACCGCGGTGTGCCATCATCTGGGGAGCACTTGTTAAGGGCTTAGCCAATCTATCTCCCCCCCCCCCCCCCCCCCCCCCCCCGCCGGCCCAACCCCGGAGAACCCCTACACTGAGCCCCCTATTCCAGCTCCGAAAGCTGCTGTACAGCACAGCGTTCCTGCTGGTAATCCCTTCACCTCCCCCATCAGCGGGAGAGAAGAACTCAAAATTTCAAAATCCATCACGCTCTCACGGCAGAGCATGTCGACGTTCCGTGACGTTCCCGCCGGGAGCGGAGGTCATTCCGCCATTCCGGCTCTGATCCGAGAACGACCGCGTCATTCGACAAAAGCCCCCAAAGACATTTTTATCCGACCGGACGCCCTCGGCGCTTGCAGCCTGAAGTGGCAGCAGCCGCCGCCGCCGACTGATGGCGCCAGGGTGGGCGTCGCGGGGGGGCCGTATATGCTTATTATACCGGCGCGGGGCTATTCATAGAGCATCATATTGCAGCAGGGCTATAAATAGACGCATCACCTACTTGGAGCTCCCAGCGAGCCGCGGCCTCTCGCAGCCGAGGCTGGCGGATCGAGGGAACGCCGGGAGCGCGCCGCCGGCGTTTCTCACTCCAATTTACACCGGTTGAAGCGGCACCGCGCCATCCTGCACGCTATTGTCCCGCGGCTCTGCGGGGAGAGAGAGCCTCCGCACTGAGCCGTCCTTCCTGGCTTGGATGTCTTCCTCCCCCCCTCCCCCGCCGTTGCCCTCCGGCCACGCTGACGAGGCAGAGGAAGGGGCAGAGAGCTATCGCTAACGCTGGGCTATTTTTTTTTTACTCCTTCCTCCTTTCCTTTCTCTCCTCAAATTCTTCCCTCGTTTGCTTTTTTTTCCTTTCGCTCTTTCGCTTCGTCTCCCAGAGGCAACAGGAAGGCAGCGGCGAGATGAGAAAGCAGATAGTGGAGAGAGTGGAAGCCGACTACATCCAAGCGCGCCCGAGCCCCGTCCTTGGTTGACCCGCGCAGCTCTGAGCTCCAGTGCGGCGCATGGGGAGAGGTTTTTAGACAATAAGGAGAGCAGCGAGGATCCTTATCTCTCGCTCGCTTTATAGTGAGAGATGGAGGGAGGGAGGGAGGGAGGGAGAGGAAGGGAGGACGGGAGGGAGGCAGTGAGGGGTGGCACAAGGCCAAGTGAGGGCGGGGGAGAAGGGCGCCCCACAGTCCGGCAGATTGTTGGGCGTCCGCGACAGAGAGGGGGGTCAGTAGAGACCGTCGGCCGAGCCTAAACACACTCTGGGTAAACAGAATCGGACTAGACAGAGGCAGAGGGTTGGGGGGAGAGAGAGAGAGAGAGAGAGAGAGAGAGAGAGAGAGAGAGAGAGAGAGAGAGAGAGAGAGAGAGAGAGAGAGAGAGAGATAACGATGACGGACAGGGTACGGCCCCACCAGAGCTTTAGCTTAATGACCCGAGGATCGCCCGGCGTTTCGGAAGGAGACGACAGCGTAAGTGACAAACACAGACGGAAGCCTTGTGTGCGTCGACACAAACCGCCGTATCTCGCCTCAAATAAGTGCTTTCCTATCTTTCGCCTCCCCCCCCCCCCCCCACCCCTCCGTTTCGGTGCAGACACACACACATTGCTAATGTCGGCAACATCTTACGCAGGAAGAGACACAATCATGGCATTCCAATGTGACAGAATTACATAAGGAGAATTTGCCGACGCGACAAATAGCTCGGGTGCATGAGCTTGCCGGCACTTACCAGGGCGATATGCGTCCAGATCAGGGTTCTTGGCAGTAGTAGAGGTGTGTGTAGGGGAGCCAAGCTCTGACTGAGGAATTCGAGGGCTCTCCACAAACTTTGCTTTCCGCAGAGGGGCTGGGAGCAGAAAGCACACAGAGATGCAGACACACACATACATACACACACACACACACACACACACACACACACACACACACACACACACACAAGAACATGAACACAGAGAGAAGGAGAGGACAATACAATACACACACACGCAGACACACGCACACACACACACACACACACACACACAAAACAAAAGAGATGGAGACAAGAGAGACAGGGAGGGAGAGAGCGACAGGGACATGAGAGAGAGACAGAAAGGCCTGGTGAGCGTGAAGAACCACACAGATACAATGACAACATGCCAATCTTTTGGAGCCGACATACAGTAGACGCGTGTGGTGTCCGTGCAGAGCCATAGCCTTGACCAACTGCTTAACCCCCACCACCACCACCCACCACCACCACCGTCACACCCCCTGCTGAACGCATTCCCCAAACAACCTCCTGTTGCTTATAAAACAACCGCAAACGTGACATTGCGTAGCCGGAGGCGCGGAGCACGTTCAAAATAGCTTTGAGTCAGGAGCGCAGACAGACGGCGGTGAATTCAAGCGGGAATGTAAACGACACTCGTTTGGAGACAGGTCCTCACGCTCCAGCGAGGCTCTCGCTGTGAGCCGTCAGAGTGCATTCATCGCAACGAGAATGTCAAGACTCGGGTTGGGCTCCCGGTCGGGGGAGTTCTGTTTTTTTTGTCCTCTCTCCGGCGAATTCTCCAGCTCAACTTAGGTTTTTTTCTTTTTAACAACAAACGACAACAAGGTTATAAACAGTAACCAGAAAACACCTGACGGCGAAGGGTCCTGCTACTCACAGCACGTGCTCGCTAGAGTCTTTGCTCTGTGCCCTTATGAGAGCTGAAGAAACACACACACAGCCGCCTGTTATTACCCGTTATCAGGTGGTGCACCTGTCGAACGAATCACAGGAATGCAGCGCCTATCCACACCTGCCTTTTTTGCGAGAGTCCGAAGTAAGGAAAAAAAGTCGCTTTACCGTGCCAAAGAATTCCCAATGAAAAAAGGTTCTGTCCAACAAGAAAGAAAAAATTCCAATGATGCCCGCTCTGATGATAGATGCTGAAACTGTTGAGCCAGCGAGACACAGTGAGACGTCTATTCTCCAGGAATACTCCAGGTGCTCAGGCTGAAACTATTCAAACTATTGGAACAATCCCCTTTTCGAGACGTGTGAGAATCCATTTTAAACGCCGTAGTGAATCCATTTTATCCCGTCTCTTTAAAAAGACAGAACCCTTGGATGCGCGGTTCAAAGTAAATTTCCTTGTTTCCGAGTTTTTTTTTTCTGTGGAGCCCTGGGATAAAAGCCGAGGGTAATTGTCTCTTAATTGCGCCGCGCTCCTAGATGGGGGTTACATGCGACACTACCTGCGCTCACACACACTGAACACACTGCCCTGCGCACACACACACGCACGCCAGCCTGAGCCCCGATGGAGAGCACAGAGTCCAGAGTTCTCCGTGGCAACGGGGTTTGTTTGGGGGAGGAGGCGGTGGGGAAGTCGCGACACGACGGCGGTTGAAACATCTGCTGCAGCAGCAACTGCTCTGACATCTGGTAGCCGACGTCAACGGCTTTTTAACTGCCGCCGCTGCTGTGTGTGACCTCCGATTACCATCCAGCAGGGTAGTGTATGGCACAGTCACAGCAACAGTCAAACCACAGAGACATCATACATTAGGGCTGTGCAGTTAATCCACATTTTGATCGTGATTTCGATCATTGGGTCAAACGATCTTCAACTATGTGTTTTTTCTTAATTCATTAAATGTTTTATAGAAGTTTTACAGCTGGAAAAATATTTGTACAATATCTTTGTTTGAACATTTTGTATTTTAAAATTTTGTGTATTTTTTTAAAGGGAAAAGCTCTCAGTTCCAAAGTGTTTTTTGAAGAGAAATGCTGAACAAATGCATCATGTTTTCAACCTCAAAAATAATTGTTTGAATAATCGTGCTTTCAATGAGGACCAAAATATTCGTGAGAAGGATTTCTTCCATAACCGAGCAGCCCTATCATACAGAACCGTCTGCCTGCCAATAGCAATGGAGGCGTGATATGACAATGATTATAATGGAGGCCTGGTGTGCGCAGTGACGTGGGTCCAGGCGTTCTTTTTCATGGCACGTGTTAATGTGTTGGTACGATCCGGCTGGCCGGCTGGGCTCACTGGCTGCAGCTAGAGAGGAGCGCGAGGCGGAAGTGACAGATGCCAAATTGAGAAACTCTACTGAGTCACGGAGCCAGCAGGGCGAGAAAGCAAGGAGTTGGAGTGATATGCTACCAACTGCCGCGTTGATGATAAGCCCTTAGATAAGCTAAGGTGTTCTGTCTGAATCCACTGGAAGTCGATTGGGATAAAGGCTTTTAGAAATGAATTAATAGTTAAGACTTGTTATCCTCCTTATTTTCTGAACTGGAAATCAAACTGTGTGCTGATTGTGTATCGAATTCAATTTGGAATACATTTGTACGTTTCCCACCGAAAACGAGACATTGATGAAGGACATGGAGAATCGTACCATAATGTAAACACTGTATTTCCCCGTTTCAGTCGAGAACGTGAACAAAACGTGACGAGAGCACAATGGAACCCTTTGTCCTCACCTTTGGTTCCTTTCAGGGCTTCCATGCACGGACTATTTGACTATTTAATTAGCCCACAACGTACGCCTGTACGGCCTACGGCCAGGCACGGCGTAATAAACAAACCCGTCTTAATATGAAGGGGCAGATCAATGCGGCCCTAATTAAAAACCATGCGGCCTACCGTCATCACAAACAACAACACTTCACATCGATTATTTTACCTTCTATTACTTCATACAATTTAATTCTTTGCAAAGCTCCGAGACACGGTGTAACAGGGACGTGAGCCGTGGGGCATCAGGGAAAGCACTACACGTGTTTAAGATACAAAGTGCACACTTTTTTTTTTTTTTTACAAAGTGCACACTTTTTTTTTCCTGCGACCAAATCCCTCACCCCTGATAACGTTGTACAGAGTCTGGCGGTATCCTCGGGGGGAACCAGATCCCAGGGACTTGTTGTATCTAGCGGCGGGGATGTAGTGGTGTGCCAGGCCGGGGCCAGGCCGTCAGAGTGATGGATGGTGAGCAGGACGACCCACTCCCCTAATGAGCTTATGAATAAATACATGCAGTGCAGAGTTGCCGTGTGTGCCGATGCACACAGCCGTGAAATAGATACTTGTTATGAGCTCAGAAGGTGTGGCGCGCCTCGGTCCACGTGATTCCACCGTGCGCGCGTGTGTGCGTGTGTGTGTGTGTACGCATGCTTGTATGCATTCATCAGTGCATGAGTGTCTAGGCATGCGTATGCATGTATGCATGTAGCAGGGATACAATTGTAATTAGTGCTAGCGTGGGGGGGGGGTGTGGGTGGGAGGAGATGCGATAGAAGGAAAGGGAGGAGAAAAAGGTTGATAGAGGAAGTCAGAATTAAAACAGGATGACGTGCGGCAGGCTGAACCCCGAAGTCTAGCGGGGGGGGACCCGTGGAGAAATCACGCACCACAGAAGAAGAAGAGCGAAATGAATAACAGGCCGGTGGGTGCTGCTGATTTAAATTCACCGAACCCTGGATGCTCCGATAATGAAAGAGGAAGGGCTCGGGGTTCCAGACACAGCCAACCTGGGCTGAGAGCGACCGCTGGGATCACCGCGACCGGAATATGAAGTAGAGCTGCGTCAGATGTGTGTGTGTGTGTGTGTGTGTGTGTGTGCCGTTAACCTCAGATTAATCCAAGGAATAACTGCAGGGAGAGGAGACATTTTGTTCCTAGCGAAGAACATTCTTCTCCAAATACCGCTTCCTCGGTTACGTGTGAATCCCGGGCAACCACGCAGAGAAAAAAATAGAAAATAAAACACATCAGATCCCCTACACACACGCACAAGCAAACACGTCTCAGGAACAATGTAGTTATGGGCATACCGAGAGAGAACGAGAGAGAGCGAGAGCGAGAGAGAGAGAGAGAGAGAGAGGACAGACAAAGACAGAGAGAGAAAGACAGAGACAGAGAAAGAGAGAAAGACAGAGACAGAGAAAGAGAGATAGATAAAGACATAGAACGAGAGCGAGAGAGAGAGAGAGAGCGAGAGAGAGCGAGCGAGCACGCGGCCATGATTGCTATGGCAACAGTGGAGCCGAGAAGAGAGCGAGAGTCCGTCCACCTTCCACACATGGACGTGGTGGTTGGTGGTGAAGGGGTGGGCCGCACTCACCGCACTACGCATCACAACGTGCGCTACACTAAAGAACATTCGCTTCCCGCCAACGACGGGGAGATTGGCAGTCAAGGTTATGAGTATTCAAGTAGCCAATCACAGGCCGAGCGGTTTGGAGAGTCATGGCGGCACTTCACCCATGCTTCAGAAAGGCGCCCAGCGGTAGTGATTCACACACCGAGTGTGGAGTGTCGATTTCGCCCAACACGCCATGAATATTGTTGAGCGTTGACGGTGTAATGACCTTTACGGTCGGGGGGGAAAAAATATCTTTATGTTTATGTCATCATTTTAAACATTATAAACTTTAAACTGCTTGGACACAGTCTTATATTGAACATGGCCGTGACTACAAACACTGAATCCTGAGGAAGCTAGCTTGATACACTGGTCGTGTTGTTGAAAGTCATAACAATGCCTGCTTGTGCTCCTCTTCTCTTGATACCGATGTCAACGTGCCCGCGCCAAACACATAACCACCATTTTGGAACATTGATTTGTCCCACTGACCGTGACCTCACGGAGCACGACGGAGACGTCGAGGATTGTCATGCCCTTGTACCGCTCCCTCGTCAGACAGAGATGAGGTATTAAGGGACCAGATTAAGCCAGGTTATATTCACCTTGCAGCCTCAAAATAGAGGCTGGTGATGGATGATATGGGCGTACATCCCTCCCTCCTCCACTGTGCATAATTGTGAGTATGTGTGTACGCGTGTGTGTGTGTGTGTGTGTGTGTGTGTGTGTGTGTGTGTGTGTGTGTGTGTGTGTGTGTGTGTGTGTGTGTGTGTGTGTGTGTGTGTGTGTGTGTGTGTGTGTGTGATTGTTTGTGTGTGTATGTGTACACACATGTATCTGTATGTGTGTGTGTGTTTGTGTGTGCATGGGTGCGTGTGTCTGTGTGTGTGAACATGTGCCTGTGTGTGTGTGTGTGTGTGTGTGTACCTGTGCGCATGTGTGTGTGTGTGTGTGTGTGTGTGTGTGTGTGTGTGTGTGTGTGTGTGTGTGTGTGTGTGTGCGTATCGTGTGTATTTGTGCGCACATGTGCATGTGTCTGCTTGAGTCTGTGCTTGCGAGTGTCATTCATCATTACAACGTGGCAGGATTACCCAGAGCAAGGTAACACACATCCCCAGGAGAATCCTTCATTAGCCCCACAAAGCTGTTGACCAGCCTCCGATAAGCCACACTCCCAGACACGTCCAACAGCCCAAAGAAATGAATATTTCAGATGCTGCCCTCCTCATGAAGAGTGCATCACTAGGCAGGATTTTTCAGAGGTTGTCTCGAGGCCACGCTTACAATACTGAGCTGTTACTTGGATCTTCAGTCTAGAGAATCATAACACTGACAGAAACCTCCTTCTGTCTTTGTTCACGCGGTGTTTTTTAACAACTCAAAACTCAACGCCGCCATTTTGGTAGGACGAAGGACAGAACACTACTCATGTTTTACGATTCCCAAGCGTTTCTGCGAAATGTGTGTTCTGCCACACAATTACTGACAATCAACACATTTTCACAATCCAGGCCTAGTTCAATCATCCTTTCCTTTGCCTGCTATGCCTCCTGTGTAGCCCAAATCTATTTGCTGGGTGATTTTGGATTTCTGATTTATAAACAGTCTAGCACCATAGAGAGCGCTACATAACCGAGGACTACAGTATGTGAGGGGCGGCGGATGAATCACTTAAAACAAAAACATTCATCATATATCAGAAGGTTAGCGGCTGCGTTCTGCGCTCATGACTACCTGATAGGCTGACCTGTGTCCCGGCCTCTCCAGCCCTCCTACTGCATCAGATCTGGGACTCCATGATTCAACACCGAAGGCAAAAGCTTCTCCGACGCGCTCAACGTTAATTGAGTCAGACGCCGTAACCTTTTGTTTTCCTAATGGCCTCGCTTATGCAGGTGGGAGGTTCAGGGGGGCACAGTTCAGAGCGCAAAAGCTTTCTCTCGGCCCATCCGTCAAACGATCGCGCCGTGGGTGAGGGTTAGGGGGGCTGGGGGGCTGAGGGGTGAGGGGTGAGGGGGGGGGGGGGGGGGGGTTGCACTGGCAGGCTTGAGCTAGCGGGCCTACAGGAACCTCATGCTCCACGTGATAGCGCGTTAGCCCAGAGTCGTCGTGAGTCAGTGTGGTAATTGGTGGGGACTCCGCTGGGTCCCGCGGCCCTAAGAATAGCCCAGGTAGCCTTGATCTCTGCTCAGGGCGCGCCCACGAACCACCTCGCTCTGAGACTAACTAACACGTTTAGGACCGGGTCCGGGTTCCAGGATGAACACCTGCCACCAGCCAATGGCAGACATGTTTGGCAGATATATTTTAATTTAATTTAATGTATTTTTTATATATTTTTTATTATCAGGATTACATTTTAAATAAATTACTTTCTGGTAAATGTTGGAATATTCTGTCTCCTCGGGTCGGTCTGGCCTCCACCTTGTGGAAAAACCTCTTTGAAAAATAAATGCAAGGAAATGCTAGGACCAATCGGCACTCGGAGTGGTACGATGGGACCAATCAGCGCTCGGGGGCGGGAGGTTCAGTTTATGACTAACAAGGAGCGCCGCAGTCTGCCGAATTATGATAACAGGTGGCGCTGGAGGAAAGTGTAGCAATCCAAACAGGTTTAATCCAGAATAGACTGAAATACGATGTTAGGAGATGAACAGAAATCTGCACGGAGGCTTCTCTCACATAAGAAATTATTTTTGTTGTACTTCCAACAGGATCTGGCAAGTGAAGAGAGACGTCACTCTGGATAGCTGGAGAGGTTTTCGAACAACGCAAGGCCACGGCCATATTTGGAAATCAATTGCTGCCTAGTCAAGGCCAGAAGAAACTCAGTCATGAATCTCAAGGGTGGTCTCACAAGGCCAGGTTTCGGCCGCTTTCGATGGCTGTGGATGAATAAAAAAAACACGACCAGAATCAAAGGAGCTTACCATTACCAGCTTGAGGGCTAAACGGACAAGGTCATTAAGACTAGAGTCGTAATCTGCCTGAGCCTATTTTTAGCACTCCATAAAAATCACCACATCAAAAAACATCAGATCCCCAACGCAGAGTGTTACCCCAAGCACCGAATTCCTTGACATTTAATTAAAAGAAACATCTAGTGTTGTTGTTACATAATCTTTTCTCCCACATGAAACATATCAAGTATTATCAGCCCTGGGCCCTTGACAGAACCGTCAAGTCCAGATAACACCCTGAGAAAAAATATTAAAATATGTGAAATATCTTTACCAACGGTGGAAGAATAATTATTGAATTGAAGCCACCCCAGATGGTGTTGTTTATCATAATTGTTCAATGGCGTGCGTGCACACGTGCACACGCACACACGCACACACACACACACACACACACACACACACACACACACACACACGTGCGTTGGAACGGCAGCCGTACGTATTCCATGCATCTGTGCAAGCATAGAACACAAGGTAAACCACACCAGTCTTGTTTTGTAAGCAAATCATTACAGGGCTATTAATAGCTCACTGCGGGTTTCTCATCCTAAGTCCACAGCTTCCTACGGAAATAAATCGCCATCAAAAGATCTTCATGGTGAAACAAAGCTACAGGGTGTCTAGTTCCAAACCATGGATGCAGCATCAATCGGGCAGGGATGAGCATGTGAGTGTGAGCATCAGACCGGGGACAAGGGGTCGAAGGCTGGCTGAAGGCAGGCAGGGTGTTAGGTCCGTAGGGGGGGGGGGGGGGAGGAGGGCTTCATTAGTCCATGGCTTCAAGTTCATTAGTCCCTATTCCATCTCCTGGGGGAGAAGTTCCAGGGATGTGTCTCAGTCATTTCCGTTGTTTATTTCCCAGGCGTCATTGGAGGGTGATTTAAATCCTGCCTAGATGACGTGGACAGCAGACAGTAGACACAGCGTTGGCAGGGCGGGTGGACAGTCATCACATGGAGTGGCGTAGTGTCTCAATGCGCCTGTAGATTCATCACACACATCTGATAGAAAGCGATCACTCACGTTAGCGTTGGGGGAAATTGGTGTTACGAAAAACGATGGATGTAAAATACTTTGTTACGGTCTGAACAATCTGTGGAAACGTCTCGTGGGACGCAAAACTCTGGAAGCTGTGTTTCAGTCCAACGGGTACATTTCATGGATTATCTCTAGTTTACAAGCCATTGGTTTCGGCGGCTGGGCGTAGAATCTACTGGGAAGGGAAAGTAGTGGTGAGCGCGAGACATTACGTGACTCGATGTGTCTCAAGCTGCTGCCGTGGAATACACTTCAGATCTTCTTCAAGGTACGAGGATATGAAGAGACAGCACTGAAAAGAACAGGCTAAATGGATAATGTGATATGATTCCAAGACCGCAGACTTGCCATACAAACTTCTGCAATATAAAAAAGCTTCTGCAACATAAAATGCTATAATGAAATCGTTCCAGTTGGAACAACTTCGCTTTCAATTTTGGGTTGCAAACTAAATGCTCGCCTGAGGCAAAAGGTCTCAGTTTGTCAATAACCACGTTCGCCCTCATAGATTTTGTGATTTACAGCCCTAATTAGGATCTCTTACTTCCTGGTAAAACAACAGAAACCATTAAGGACGTCCCCGAGTAGAAGCTACGTCCTCTTGTGAAGCAACACTGACCCAAAAGACGAATCCTCTCTACATAACTTTGTCAAAAATGTCCTCCAACCAAGATGGCCGACGACCCCCCCCCACCCCTGACCTGGACCATGTGTTCTCTGGTGCACCCCGATAGCTCCCCCACAACACAGCACCTATCTAAGCTACACCAGCTAGCAGAGGTAGCTAGCCTATCATGTCGTGGAGGGGGGGGGGGGGGGGGGGGGGGGGGGGGGTGCGAGGAGTGAGGCCTCCCAGTGTGTCCTGAATGACAGCTGACAAGGTGGGCCCATCCAAGCTCTCTCCAGGCGGCCACGCTAACTGGTGTAAACACGGTCTACGGGCGCCTCATCTAAACACGCTCACCTGAGACCCGGCAAAACGCAACAGATGTTGGCCAAGTGCTGGTGGTTTTTACAAGCAGATGCTGTTATTGAGACATTCTGTACCGTTCACACATGTGGCCAAATGTACGTGCGCACGCAAGCGTACATGAAACAGATGATATTAAGCAAGTAGTGTGGAATACTGAGGGAGGGATGATCAAGCACATCACAGACACACAGACACACAGACACACAGACACACACACACACACACACACACACACACACACACACACACACCACCTCAGAGCAGGCAAGGGCGGGCACCAGTCTGCAGCAGCCGGAAGAATCAGAAATCGGATCTCTGCAAAAGGCTGGCTAATGCTGAGACCCTACAACAAGAACTGCTGTGTCCGTGTGTGTGTGTGTGTGTGTGTGTGTTCGTTTGTGTGTGTGAGGGAGGGGGGCCGGACTAATTGCGACAAAGTTTGACTAGTTTACCGAACCATAGAGTTATTTCGGTATTGTACATTTTTCAAATGGGAACATCAACATCACAAGCCGCCCACAGTTTACTGCTCGGAAACACACGCACACGCACACACACACACACACACACACACACTCTCTTAGAGACAATTGGATGCTCACCCACGCTGACGCATCACCCTTAAAAAAATCCCAGCTAGCAATGAAAGAAGGGTTACATTATCGCTTCCCCCGGTCCTCCAGCCTACGGCAGTCATTAGGGAGCAGACCCTCCTGACAAATGCATCATTTCACTGGGAGAAACGCCAGCCCCCCCCCGCACACTCCCCCCTCTAACAGCCTCCGTCTGGGCCAGCGACGCCGGGCGTTCAACGCGGCGACGCGACCCACCGGCAAGGCAGGTAAAGGTGATGACCGGGTGGGGGGGGGGGGGGAGGAGGGGGGGGGGGGGGGAGCCGACAGCTAACACGCGAAACACACACAACAAGACATGACACGGAGACCCTCTCACGTGACGACGACTAGAAGCCAAAGGGGAAGCGAGGGGGGTCTCGCCTGCGTCTGCCAGGGTGTGTCGGGGAGTGGGGGGGGGGGGGGGGGGGGGTCTCACCATCGTTAAACCAGCTCCGGCATTCCGGAGTGGGAGAGAACGGCAGCGGCGCTCCGGGATTGGCGTCCAGCGACGTCAGAAGAGCTTCCCTCCGGGACGATGACCAGCTCATCAAAAGAATGGGAAAAAAAAACAGCGGAAGTACGGAGAAGAAGAAAAAAAAATCACACACACCCACGGAAACGCCGACCTGCGCCGGAGCAGGGGGGGGGGGGGGGGGGGGGGTACGGGGGCTGTACTGAATCTCTACCGCTTCTCTGCGTCCTCTCCTCCCTGCGGTCACTGACTTCTTCCTCTTCCTCTTCTTCCTCTTCCTCCTCTTCTGTTTCCTTCAAGGTAATCTCCTTGAATCCTCCGGTGTGCTGACGGACGTCAGCTCGATGCGGTCGAGAGCAAAGCGATACGGAGCCCGGCTGATAGGGCAGCGACGGCGGCGGAGGAGGGAGTGGGGAGAGAGAGCGCGAGAGAGAGAGCGAGAGCAAGAGCAAGAGCGAGAGAGAGAGAGCAAGACAGCAATAGAGGGAGAGAATGAGAGCGAGTGAGAGAGAGGGGAGAGAGAGGACGAGCGACCGAGAGGGAGGTAGCGGAAGGGAGCCGGGGAGAGAGGGAGGGAGAGAGGGAGAGAGGGTGGGAGGGAGGGAGGGAGGCGGGAGGCAGCTGTCACTGAGTTGCGGAGGAGCGAGAGACCGAAGGGGGGACCACAGAGGTGACGCCGCTCTGGGTTTTTTGGCCAGGCGTTCGTCCGAACACTAACCGGAAACGGCCGGAAGCTGCCGGCAATAGCGAGGAATAAAACCAGGAATAAAAAGGGAAGAGGTGATCGGTGAGGCAGACCGGGATGGAGCTCCCCGCTCGGGATGTGAGCTCCGTGACTGCGTTAACGCCTAGCGTGTTATGTATAGAAGTGGGAGGCGCGCGTGTTCTCACCCTCTCTCTCTCTCTCTCTCTCTCTCACACTCTCTCTAACTGTCTCCGTCTATCTCTCTCGCTCTCTCTCTCTCTCTCTCTCTCTACGGGAACAGGAGCCCAGGTCTCCACTAACAGATGAATGGCGCAGTGCTGCTGTTGTCATGGTAACCACAGGGCTGAGAGAGGAGGAGGAGGAGGAGGAGGAGGAGGAGGAGGATGCGTACCGAGGGAGGAGTTTTTTTCATGGGGGGGGGGGGGTGGCGGGGTCTGCTTCTCATTAAAGGGAGACCGTTTTGTCGCTCCCACTGTGGGGACGTGGGGGCGATCCATACATCCATATGTATACATACACCACAGCTATCAAAGAGGATACAAACGCTCTCCGTCTCTCCGGCTCGGCCATGCCTCACACAGACCTCGTTTTACCCTTGAAAACACGCTTGCATCACTGCCGCCATCCTTGTTTGCTCCAGGAGCCTAATATGGGCAAATAGGAAGTATTTTTATAACACAGCATTGTGTCTGGCGGTTCATCTTCTTTAAAAAGGGAATTGTACATCTCCCCTTGACAAGGAGACACAAACGAGCCTTGAATATGGAAGGTTTGAGGGGTGAATATAGCACTATTTCGTCATGACATCTGCTCCCCTTGTTCTAACCTTGCTTCGTCAACACCTTCTTCTTATTGAAATGCGTCACTTATATTCCCAACCAGTCTGTAACGCTTTTAGAATTGTCTTCAGTATTTATCTCTCCTTTTGTCTCCCCTGCTTTCCCATGCGGTCGTATTTCCCATCTGGGATCGATAAAGTGTGATCTTATCTTAAATAGTGAGCCCCATCTTCGAAACCTCCTCTGTGTGAGGTATGGCTGGATGTTTATCTTGCACAATCAGCGCCTCATCACTTTCAAATGGGTTACTGGGAACGAAGACATTAGTAGAAGAATGCAATAGTATGATTCATTCCTCTATTAATAATAGATTCATGGGTCGAATTACTGAACTTGGAACTGGATATCATTTGGAATAAGTCGATGGAGAAACACGCTAGGTCAATGTGGCTTTTCTGTGTTGGATTACTCCCCAACATTAAATTACACGCCAGATGTTTCCCCTAGATAAATGAAAATGGAAGTCCAATGAACGATATTATTATGGAATCCATAGAGGTGGGACACTAATCCACAGCATAGTTTGTACCATTGTGAAAATGTGCTAATTCGTAGTAATCTCATCAGATCATCCTGAGTTTATGTCATGTCTGACAGCCAATCATTGAAGCTGCACCATATCTGTAGGCCTAGCAACAACATTCAAGTTCCAAACTTCTACCACCGTCATCGTCTAGGTAACTACGTATAATGTTTCTGGGTCGCCTCAATCTCCACCGGACATGACAAAAGAAGAACACCATGGTCCCGCCGTCACAAAGTCCTTTCCCGAAATTGAATATTGAATTCTTGGCGAACGCATCGTACATTTTTGGTCATTGTTGCTGGAGAAGCTTTACAGACACATGGAGATGGGTTTTAGTTAGCATCAGGGAAACAATGCTTTGTGAAGAACTTGCGTCAAAGTCTTTTTTCAAACTTGACAGAGGGTATCAGCCAGGGTTTAATGCACAACGCAGGAAGAACATTGTGCTACTTGCCAAAGATTCATTGTCTCTTGTCCAGTCCACATATATATTATATATACGGCCCACTAGGAAGATAAATTATGCCGGAGTGCATTCAGCGTGTATTCCCACAGGAGTCTGAGACAACAGTCTGAAGTAACTGTAGACTGATTTCCCCCCTACATCACGAATTGATATGATGTGCGATTTTGAGTTTGGAACGCAATAAGCCTGGGTGTTCATTACTCAAAAATAAATGATATTATGTTGTTTTAAAACAATACCGCTTTCTCCCTAGATACCGAAGAGCAATTCTACTCTCAATGTATTCTTTGGGCTCTGCTCGAGGCATCATTCCTCGGCATAAATTAGCCTTCTTGCACTCTCCCTTCATCTTTCATATTCCACCTGTGACAGGAAAGCTTAGAAATGTCACATTTCCATTCAGTGGAACAAATGACTCGGGGAGTCTGCGGTGAACACGGAGGCCCAGAGAGGAAATCAGGACGATAATTGAACAACGATTTTCTCTCCAGGTGCAAGTTGCTGGTAAGTAGCGGGCGGAGGGAAAATGGAGATTGAGATGCCCCCCCCCGAAATGTCAGCTCGCATACCAAATATTCAAAGAGGGTAGGCGGTGTCCAGACAAAACACTTAGCCCGGGGAAAGAGGCGCGGCTGCAGGGAAAGGTCTGAGGTGTCCCCAAATGTCAGCCTTCATTTCACAAACCTCCCCATGGACCACAATATTCCATCTGATAAAACACTCTGGCCTTTCCAATCGCATCTTGTGATCAGGCGTGGATGCACAATATGGGATGCTTTTTTGTCTCACTGTAAAGTTTTAATTGGGTTTAATGCTAAAAAAAGTAACAAGGGCGAATATGTAGGTACATATAAAACAAACCCGCTGTTTGGAAATACAATGAAGTTATTATGGGATGCAGACCGTGGAGCTCAGCAATCAAGGTATTTCACGCATTGATCTCATTATTGTAAGCAATCATCATTATTGTCAGCACAACAAAGCCGAAGGATTTCATGAACACTTGATTGACTGATAAATGCGTGAGAGTGGGAGAGAGAGAAAAAGTGTGGGGAAAAAACACAAAAGGTCATATGGCTGAAAAGGTGCTGATTTTAGGTCAGAATGCCAGCCATTTGATGTTCCATCTTCAACCGTCAATCCATAGAAAAGACTCTAATTGCATTGATTTGCTACCGGTAATTAAGGGAAGGCTGTGAAAATCCATAGGGAAAATGTTGAAATAATGCTTCTAAATGTTTCAGAGAAGGGCAGCAGATCAATCAACCCCATTACACGGCGAGGAAAAACCCCCAAGCAAATAGTTTCTTTGTCAAGGAACAATAAGATCTCCCTTAAAAACGCATGCATGGAACTATCATCGCGGAGCTGCACTTGTAAATCTCGCCTATTAAAACAAACAGTTTAGAAACGGCCCACACTTGGATGTATCCTGCCTCCAGACACGACGCAGCAGGAGAGGATAATAAAAAAGCGGCTTTATTTAAACAACTCCAGCAATTCTTCCTCTGATATCAACAAGACGTATGGGGAAAAGCAACCGCTACTAAACACCCTCAATGAAGACGGCTCGAACAGCATCGACATTCCCTTGGGAACAAAGCGGACGATTTCACATTTTGACAACCCGTTCAAATTCTTGCAACGTAGATAATTACAGAACCATTCTGTAAACACAACAACGATGTCTTGCATGCAAAGAAACCGAGGGAACGCCCCACGGAGCAATGCAGAGTGGATCTGGCACCAGGACCAGCACCAATCCCGGCCCCCAGTGACCCGGCCCCGGCCTGGCTATGCAGCGCTCCCTCATGCCCTAGCTCGCGCACGCTCCTCCAATCTATTCACAGGTCGGCCCGGTGGCTTCTGGGAGCCTCCACAGGGAGCCACCACAGGGGCAGTTGCGGGGGGATTAAATCAGAAACTCATTGATTCCCCCCCCTCCCGAAAGGTCAGATCTTTCATAGCCGCTTCACTGCAGCAGGGCCGTGGGCTTGAATACGACCCGGCCGGCCCTCACTCCGCCGGCCCCCCTCGGGCCTCGAGGGGCAGGACTCAGGTGGGCCACCAGGGGGATCAAAGCTCTGCACAGGGCTCTGCTCCCCTCGGGCCTCGAGGGGCAGGACTCAGGTGGGCCACCAGGGGGATCAAAGCTCTGCACAGGGCTCTGCTCGCCGCTGTAATCCTCCACTGCTCTGCACTGCTCTCCTATGGAGCCATTTTCTCTGCCTACTTCTTATCCCCTCCCTCCCTCTCTCTCTCTCTCGGTTCGTTCTCTCTCTCTCTCTCTCTCTCGGTTCGTTCTCTCTCTCTCTCTCTCTCTCTCTCCGTTGGTTCGCTCGCTCTCTCTCTCTCTCTCTCTCTCTCTCCGTTGGTTCGCTCGCTCTCTCTGTTGGTTCGCTCGCTCTCTCTGTTGGTTCGCTCGCTCTCTCTGTTGGTTCGCTCTCTCTCTCTCTCTCTCTCTCTCTCTCTCGCTCTCTCTCTCTATCTCTCTCTCTCTCTCTCTCTCTCTCTCTCTCTCTCCTCTCTCCTCTCTCTCTCTCTCCTCTCTCTTCTCTCTCTCTCTCTCTCTCTCTCTCTCTCGGTTCGTTCTCTCTCTCCCTCTCCGTTGGTTCGTTCTCTCTCTCCCTCTCCGTTGGTTCGTTCTCTCTCTCTCTCCGTTGGTTCGTTCTCTCTCTCTCTCCGTTGGTTCGTTCTCTCTCTCTCTCTCTCCCTCTCCGTTGGTTCGTTCTCTCTCTCTCTCTCTCTCCGTTGGTTCGTTCTCTCTCTCTCTCTCTCTCCGTTGGTTCGTTCTCTCTCTCTCTCCGTTGGTTCGTTCTCTCTCTCTCTCCGTTGGTTCGTTCTCTCTCTCTCTCTCTAACTCTCTCCCCCCCTTATCTAGTTGCTCGTCACCTTCTCACTCTGCCTCACCGGAGACCTCTGGTATTTGGGCACCTGGCCCGAGATGTTTGTGTATACTATACAAACACACACACAGACACACACATGTACACGTAACGAAGCACACGCGCACCACTCCCACACAGAGTCCTGGCACCGTCCTGCTGCATGTGGAGGGGCGCTGGGCTGAATTAATTAAAGGGTGAGAGAGGCTGTGGTGCTTGAGACCACGGCCAATCTGGCCCCTGAGCCTTCTTCAGAGGCGGACATTGCCCTTCTGAGGACTTGAGGGCAAAGCGGAACCCGCACCGATGGCATAAGCGTCTGGGTGAGTTCAGTGAGCGCGCGGACCCCCGAGAGCTGGTGACGTCGGTGAACATGTGTGACCAGCAGAGAGGACATATGATGGGGCCCGCAGGAACGCTTCGATGCCAACGTAAGCGACAAGCGAAAGATTCCTTTTAATGCATTCTGTTACATTGATTGTTTAAAATTAGTTCATTCAATCTACACTCGACCTAGGTGCCTTTTCCTTGGCTCCTCCAGACAAGAACACCGAGTGGTGCTGTTGGAAACTTCTATATTAGAAGTTTATTGAAACTGCATGAGCTGGTGCGCCATGCTGCCATGCAGGAGACCTTCCTGAGTGTGTGTGTGTGTGTGTGTGTGTGTGTGTGTGTGTGTGGGTTGTCGTGTGTGTGTCTGTGGTGTTGTGTGTGTGTGTGTGTCGTGTGTGTGTGTGTGGTGGTGTGTGTGTGGTCGTGTGTGTGTGTGTGTTGATGGCTGGTTTAACCTGTGCACACTTATTCCTCAGTTTGCAACAGGTGTGCAGCCTCACCCAGCGCCAGAGTCCAAACAGTCCGACGAGGGCCAGGTGAGGCTGGCCCTCGAGGGCCAGGGGAGCCAGGTGCGGCTGCCTGAACCGGAGTTATAAAATAATAAGATCGTATTTTATTGATCCCTGGCGGGAAATTAGAGGAAGCAAGTACAGAAAAGTGGCGCGTAGAATAATGAAAATCTGTAATAAGTGACAGTGGCATTTTAATGAAAAAGAAAACAAGTATATGAAAAACAACAGCTTAGACGGCTCACTAAACATAAAGCTTGCTGCTCCTAGTCTTCAGTATACTGGCATTAGACGCCAGCACGAGGTCCTAGACTGCTCCCTGCTGCATTAAAGACTACATAAGATTCAGATAACATTGCGGGTAACACAGATGAGCCCGCTGCATCAATATTTATTCAACAAAACAGTGAACCCACAGACAGAAACAAACCCAGCGTGGCTGCTTTCATGTGGATTAATTGAACCAGGAGCTGTTGAACAGGTGCAGCCGTTCAGTGAATCATCAGAAGGCCCCGTTACCAATGCTTCAAGGCCCCGACCTTTCAGCGGTGTGGATGCCTTGACCTGGAGCCGAATGATTATGGCAAGCCAGTAGTGAATCCATGGCGATTAGAGGTTATCCGTCCAGGGAAGGTTAAACGATGGAAGACTGAAATAATGGAAGTCTCGTGGTTTTCTTGAAGACCTTAGAGGTCTTCAGGTTTACCCCTCTACTCCATTGGCTTTGGCAAGATGCTTCGTGAAGCAGAAGAGAGCTGTGTTGCCATCGGAGAGTCAAAGACATTACGTCCTAATGTCCTTTCCTAACCTCTTTTCCTTGACCTCGTTGGAAAACGTCAAGAGGTCAAGGAAAGATGTGAAGGAGGATTCTTAGGAAAAGACAACTGCATTGCTAAGAGACTTCACATAGACACAGGGATACGTCATTATACAACGGCGTATTTTATGGATGCGAGTCTGCCTTGGTGAAACTATGGTCTACTAAAAGTACATTTTAGATACTTTGCCCTGTGCGCTGATTTACGCAGGCTATATAAACGTGGACAATACAGTGAAGAATCGAACTTTATTCCTACAGTTCGAATGAAATAATAAAAGGAATATGGGAAACTAAATGGTTTTCACATTGATAACTGTTTCTCACACTCCCTCTCCGGTATGAAAATAAATCAAGCTAATGTTGATCGTTTTTCTGAATGGAAGAACGGCGCGCCGTCTGAAAGGTTCTTGCCGCAAGGCATCGTGGGACGTCATTTTCTCTTCCCTTTCGTGAAGGACGGTCCATTGTAACCTACACTGAAAGAGATAAGAAAGGAAGCATTGAAGGCCCTTCCCTCAGCTTAAAGAGAACCGAACAGCTCGTATCATGGCTGCAACTTAAATACTTCCGGGTCATTTCAGTCGCATAGGAACCTTCCTCAGCGAAAAAGACTAGACGTATTTATATATATTAATATATATATAGACTGCCCTGGACATGTACAATAGAGCCTTTCCACAGAGGTTCAAAAACACGGGGTAACTACGGAACTGTTACATTCACCTTCCAGGGCACAAGGTCCACGGTCCATGTGTGTCTCCACTAGTTTTCTCTCCACTAGTTTTCAATCTACTTCCCTTAGCCTGGTCCATAAAAAGAACAGACCAATAAATAGTATGATGAGTGCCACGTGTGTTTGTCCTAGGTGGATACCTCTGTGAAAGGGTCCATCCTTTACCACTATCAATCACGTGCTAAGTGACTGAGAATAAATAAGTTACATTTATCCAGGATTTATGTGAAGAGACCTGATGCACTTTACAAACCCGACCTGGCAGAAGGACGAGACGTTATCAAATCTGCCGTCGTTCCTCAACAGCAGTATTTATCAAGCTCATTTTGAAACAATTGGTGTGATCACACACAGACACACACCCCAGGCATACACACGGTGTAATTAACAGGGATGACCTTGCAAAGATGGCTGCCGACACCCTGAAGGGGTGGGGGGGGGGGGGGGGGGGGGGGGGGGGGGAAGAGAGAGAGAGAGAGAGAGAGAGAGAGAGAGAGAGAGAAAACACATGTTTTTGCTGGAGGAAGAACTCCCGAGTGGTCTGAGAAACATCATTTCCAAGCCTTTAAACTGCCCTTCTATGAAATAAAAAAAAAAAACATACAGAAACTCCTCCGGCCTGCTGGAACTCGTCAGCACCACCACACACAGTGCTGAGAGATGGACACAGATAGATATGAACACACTATTTGTCTGTGTGTGTGTGTGTGTGTGTGTGTGTGTGTGTGTGTGTGTGTGTGTGTGTGTGTGTGTGTGTGTGTGTGTGTGTGTGTTCGTCTGCGCGTGTGTGTGTGTGTGTTCGTCTGCGCGCACGCACATTCTCCCTTAAAAATCCTACAGTTTGGAGAGCACAAGGCGACGAAGAAGAGAACCTTTCCCAGTGATGTAAGAACCATGAGCCTGGCGATGCA
Source organism: Gadus chalcogrammus (assembly GCF_026213295.1). Classification (NCBI taxonomy): domain Eukaryota; kingdom Metazoa; phylum Chordata; class Actinopteri; order Gadiformes; family Gadidae; genus Gadus; species Gadus chalcogrammus. Next base: position 2,465,023 of record NC_079429.1, read on the forward strand.
GAGGAAGACACTCCATCATCATAGCAGCATCCTGGGGGCTGGTGCGCCCTAGTGGCGGGGGATGGTTAAATTAACCGTGAATGAACACCGGGAACAGCCAGGCTCAGAGCCGCCACCGGGGCTCAGGACGGGGCCCTCAATACCTCCTCGTCTTGAAGCCGTCGATAAAAAACACTCTTTGATTGATGGATGCAGGCAGCGTCGCAGCGTCGTTCGTGTGTTTTTGCTGCAGGCTTTTCGAAGAGCGAGTCCACAAGATGGTGATTGAGAGAAATATGGAGTAAACAACAACGCCATCGTTGTCAAGATGGGTATTTAGAGCAATATGGAGTCTGCAACACCTTAACAGTATGGTTATTGAGACCAATATGGAGTAAACAACAACATGTTTTCAAGATGGGTATTTAGAACAATATGGAGTGCACAACAATGCCATAGCAGTCTGGTGTTTACCAGGTGGGTTTTTAGAACTATACAGAGTACACAGCACCATTACAGTATGTTTTTCTTTTTTATGGCTCACACCCCACAGCCAAAAATTACAAGCCGGGAGGGAGACGGAGAGAGGCAGAGGGGAAGAGAGGGAGAGAGGTGAGGGAGAGAGAGAGAGAGAGAGAGTCAGAGAGAGAGAATCAGAGGAGGAGAGAGAGAGAGAGAGAGAGAGAGAGAGAGAGAGAGAGAGAGGAGAGAATAGAGAGAGAGAGGAGAAGTCAGAGAGAGAGAGAGAGAGGAGAGAGAGAGAGAGAGAGAGAGAGTGGAGGAGGAGAGAGAGAGAGAGTCAGAGAGAGAGAGAGGGAGAAGAGGACAGAACAGAGAGGGAGAGAGAGGAGAGAAAAGGAGGACGAGAGGGAGGAAAAGAGAGAGAGAGAGAGAGAGGTGAGGGAGAGAATGAGAGTCAGAGAAAGAGAGAGAAAGAGAAAGAGAGAGAGAGAGGGACAGCAGAGAGAGAAAAAAGGAGGACGAAAGGGAGGAAAAGAGTGAGAGGCAGAGAGAGAGAGAGAGAGAGAGAGAGAGAGAGAGGCAGAGAGAGAGCGAGAGCAACTCCAGAGGCATTGTTCGGCCATATTTTTCCACATTCTCCTGAGTGTCGGACATTACTGTGGCAGGAAATGATTAGTGGCGGTGGGGAAGCAAAGAGCAGCACAACAGAGACGACCACAAGCTCGCAGTCCGCTGGCCGTTCCCTGGCAGCGAGGCCTGTCAATTAGGTAAGCCCGTGGTGATTAGCTGAATTGAAAATTGCAGACCTAGCCTCCAAGGGCTGGCTCCCGGCCTGTCTCCGGGCATTTACCCGGGATAAGTGCTCAGGGCTACGGGTGATAATTGCTTATCAGCGATCGGTGGGATGACAACACAAAAGCATTTCCCCTCGCCCGACACTCCAGGTCACACACGTGATAAAAGCTGTGCATTTTTTAAAGGCACTCTTTAAGCATGGGCTTACGGTCCTGCAGGGGGTGCAGCCGGGAGTGTGGACGGGCAGACGCTCTCAAGATGGATTCATATTCGACCCAAATCGCTGTGGTGTCTGCCTTCAAGGTTTCAACAGAGCGCTCTGAATCTATTCAAAACATTGTGCCCAGACAAAATTGCACCTTCTCCCCTTACTTTGTTGTTCTCGTCGTACAAAGCATGTGTGACAACAAAGCGTCTGTGTGCGCGTGTGCGTGTGTGGTGTGGTGTATACGAGTGTGAATGTGGGTATATATGTGTGTGTGTGTATGTGTGTATATGAGTGTGTGTGTGTGTGTGCGTGTATACGTGTTTATATAAGCGTTTGTATATGTGTTTATACTTTAAGTGTCTGTGTGTGTGTGTGTGTGCGCGGGCGTGCATATGTGTGTGCGTGCGTGTGTGTATGTGTTGGTCTGTGTTCGTCCGTGTGCGTGCTTGCGTGCGTGCGTATTCCCGACGTGACCACGTCGAGGCCCCCTCTAGGGGGCGATGCTGAGCCCTACCTGTGATCTTCTTCACGGGCTGCAGGCGGACGTTGACGGCCTGGTGGGCCAGCAGGGGGGAGGAGGGCAGCGAGCGCGACACGCCCTCCATGATGCGGATGTGCTGCATGCCCTCGGTCATGGACAGGGGGGGCACGCCGTAGTCTCCGTCGAAGGCACAGTCACTGTCTATACTGCCACCTGCAGGACGGGAGGGGGATTTCACCATGAGAACGCTGGGAAGGCGAGACTACATTTACATTTACATTTAGCCAACGCTTTTATACACAATGACTCATAATAAGAACTTTTATCGCAAGAAAGAGAAACATGAATATATCGCTGTCGGTGCAGTAAGGATCAAACCTGACTCTCGCCAGATGAATTTCGTTCCACCTAGCTCAACTCCTCCATCTCGGATCGCTCCCGTTCACCCGTTGGGCGAGATTTGGGGACCATATCGAATGGTAGAGCCATCAGGACCGCCGGGCGGGATTTTTATAGATGTGACGTAGCGGCCGGAGAAGCGACGTCACATCACAATGGCGGCTGGCATCGAGGAAGCAAGCGTCAACATTGATGCTGCTATTTCATCCGTGATGTCCAATCTAGCAAATATTCTTTCTTTAAAAGAACATCAGAGAACGGCAGCGTCTCTCTCATCAACGTAACGGGTTTGTATTGATGCGAGTGGTTGAAGTAGCACGTCAATAAAGATGACGGACAAGTGGTTATCCATCATATGCAAGGATTCTTTGACGAGGCCCAGACATTCTAAAACACCCTCTCCAATGGATTGATCCCAGATGGATGAGTGGAGCTAAGTGGAACAAAGATCGCTAGGAGGTAGAGCGGGTTGGCTGGTAACCTGAAGGTTGTTGGTTCGATCCCCGGCTCCTCCTAGCTGAGTGTCGAGGTGTCCTTGAGCAAGGCAACCTAACCCTGACTGTTAGCTCCCGACGAGCTGGCTGTCGCCTTGCATGGTTGACTCCGCCGTCGGTGTGTGAATGTGTGCGTGAATGGTGAATGTGAGGCAATATTGTAAAGGGCTTTGGGTGGCCAATGGTTAGAAAAGCGCTATATAAATGCAGTCCATTTACATTTATAAGATGCTACAAAATAGTAAATACTATTTTTAGGAGCCTGGGACGTACAACACGCAATACATCAAAATTGGATAAGAGGGTTTTGGGGATGTTAAGGGGGGAGGCTATGCAAAGTCTAGATAAACTCTGAACTAGGGGTACAACGTTTGCAAATACCCCCCAATAGGCAGTGCAGCATTCATGACTAACTTAATGTTAAATATACACGTTAAGGTTAGCTACAATGGCACAATGTCTAATGCATCCCACACAATGGCCTTTTTAAGCAGTGCTTAAAAAGCTATGCTTCAAAATAGCAAAGCCGTACACCAAACCCAGTAGCTAGCCTCACTCTAATATAGAATCGCCATCTCTTCACTCCTCGATCAAAACACACATCATATCATTCTTGGTATGATCAAGACCCTAGAGTTTTTGGTTCATAGTCATATAATTATATGGGACTGCTCATCACGTCGTACATGCCATGGACTCCCATTGTAAACAACACTGGTGATACTCATAATAAGCCATTCATTACTGTAACGGCATCACCATGGTATGGTCGTAAGGGGAAGTAGCCTCGCAACAGGCTCCACACTGCCCCCCCCCCCCCCCCTGGTAAGCAACAGCTTTATTAAAGCTGCGACTAACCACCAGAAATGTCTCGCTGTATTGCACAAAATAGTGCACCGTCATGGCCGACAGTAAGAGTTTTGTTACAGGGAGAGGGAGAAAAAAAACGGACTCCGAACAATGGAACAAAGACGAGTGAAGTTCACCCACTCAAACGAAAATGCCAGTCAAAATGTGTTCTTTTTTACCCTTTGTCTCCCTGCGTCTGAAGACCCATGCACAGCCAAGAGCTCGCAGACACACACGGGAACACACAGGCACACACACACGTACACACACACACCTCTTTTTACTGGTGAACAACTACCATCCACTGCTCTTTGTGACGACTCCATATCCATTTAATTATTTTTCACTTAAATCGCTCCCCCGGCGTCGACCGGTCGATTCCCGGCAGAGTGTTACTGTTGAATCAACTGGTCGGGCGACGCGTCTCACATCAGATCCGAGCCGTCGCGCGGGAGCCTAGAACCCATTAACAGCGACCGGTCTGCGACAAGCGCGCATGAATAGGTCTGAGACGCTGAGAACAGACGGACGGACGGTCAACGTCAGCACCATTTCAGAGGAGTACCTCGACTTTGTTCACTTGGGAATGTCTGAGAGTTTGGGAAACAAGTACGGCCTTGAACAAGTAGTGTTCAAGGCCGTGTGTGAATACATGCCTGGAGAATGTGAACACTGTTTGCTATTTGAAAAGTGGTCTTGGGCAAAACAATAGCAGCACGGCGTCACCACAGGTTGCAGGAGCTCATCTATCCTGCGTGCGAGTTATTATATTTCTCCAGCGAGTAAACAACTCTCTGCATCACTGTCTGTCTGCACGTCGCATTCTTCTCTGGCTGTCACTCGTCCTTGTGCAGATCGCTCTGGTGCCAGCTATGCACCTTCCTATCAATGGACCCCCCTCATTTTTGGGGGGGCTACACCAGCCATTCAGGAGGCCCTCCTTGTAGCAACGCAGGTTCGATTCCCACCTGTGGTCCTTTGCTACTTATCATCCACTCCCTTCTCCAAACAGCTTACTTTCACTCTTTCCTGGCATGTCCACAAAGGCTCCAAAGGATCCCTTTCAAATATAAATATTGAAATAAAACGTGCCATTTCGCTTAGTCACTTAAAACGGTATTCATCCAAAAAAAATAAATAAATAAAGCCACTGTTAAATGTCAACAGTTCAGAGTCCTTTTTCCCCCCCGCCGCCGTTGCCATTTGACTGTTTTCATAATGACATTTGCATAGCGAGCAGCTTTCTGATCCTCTCCATGTTAATGTGCACTCCACTCCCCCTCTCGCCCCGTTCCCTGCTGCATCTTCACCACGACCGCCTCGACACGGCGTCCGTCCGCACCGACACCAACACGTCGCTCGTTAACCAATCACACGACTCGCGCCTGACTATTAAGAAGCGCATGCAATTACCGCCAGTCCCTTGGATGATTCTATCTCGCTTTTTCTTTTTTTCAAGCTGTCAGGTACCATTTGGCGACACAAGCCTCTCTTGGCCCCAGCGTGCGAGTTTTCTTCCCAGCTAGTGAGCGGCACAAACAGCCACGTACAGACGTTGACGGGGAGGGAGAATTTATAATTGGCCACAGCGTCCCTGTCAAGCGCTGACGTTTGTTCTATTGATGTTATATCTGTCGTTGTCGTTTTCCCCTCGCTATACACTACAGCCCGGAGAGAAGCTCAGATCGAGGAGACTCAATTACAGGAAGGGGAATGGTACCGTACACCGAATGGCGTCCGTACATTGTCAATATGACACCGCCTGGAAGCGTCACACACACACAATGACCCTCTGTGAAGTCTGGGGTGATATCTTACATCTTCAAATAGGAGCCTGCAGGAAATGGGTGAAATATTATAATCATAATAATAATAATAAAAAGTAAAGGCTATCCTGAAATAATAACACTTGTGGGTGAAGTATTACTATTATGAATATCATCATCGTTATTATTATTTTGACAATTTTTCAAACATTGTTTTGACAAGCTTTAAAGTACCCTGCTGAGCGAACTAACTTGTTGACCTTCAGCTCAAACTATTCCAGACACAAAAATTCCTAGCCCGCAGTGCAGTGCGATGGAAGACACAGCTTCGAGTTCCTGGTGGCTTCACACAGAAAACCCTCCACAGGCCATATTAGCCCTGAGCTATTTCTGCCCATGCCCGTCCCGAAGCCCCTGACCGACCAATAAGAGGGGGGTTAAATGGGCCGCAGCACGGAGGTCGACGCAAAGACCTTCAACATGGTCTTCGCCCCCTCACATCCTTCTATATCACAATCCATCTTCTACTATCTTCTACTTATAAAACTTTACAGAAAGATACTTCAGAATGAGATGCATAATGTACAATAGATGAATTGAATATAGTTGTGAATAAAATAACACATTGTAACACATACATTTATATAAAGTTCAGCCCACGAATACAAACAATACGACATAATACACACGTACATACACATTTAGTTATCTGAACGGACTGTGACGATAGATAAGGTCAACAGAAGTCTGCCGATATTGACGCCGTTTTGTTTCCCCCTCATTGTTTGTCATTTCCAACTAAACAATAAAAATATGATTCAATTAAATGAATGTAATTAAATGAGCCAGCGTCCGGTTGGCATGTGCATGTGTATGTCTGTGTGTGTGTGTGTGTGTGTGCGTGCGGAGGTCTGTTTCTGTGTGTGTGTGTGTGTGTGTGTGTGTGTGTGTGTGTCTGTGTGTGTGTCTGTGTGTCGGTGCATGTGTATGTCTGTGTGTCTGTGTGTGTGCGTGCGGAGGTCTGTTTCTGTGTGTGTGTGTGTGTGTGTGTGTGTGTGTGTGTGTGTGTGTGTGTGTTTGTGTGGTGGTGTGTGTGTGTGTGTGTGTAGTGTGTGTCGGTGCAGGTCGTGTGTGTGTCGGTGTGCGTACGGTGCTCACCTTGGCCGGCGGTGGCTCAGCGGGTGGTCTAGAGGCGAGCGGGGGTCTCCAGGGTCCTCGGTCCCACCATCTGCAGCCCAGGAGCAAGAGAAGGACAGAGACAGGGAGTGAGCGCGGCGGCGGTGGCGGCGGTGGCGGCGGTGGCTGCGGCGGCGGTGGCGGCGCTGGCGTCTGTGTTTGCGGCGCGTCGGGGGGGTCCGTGAACCCCCCGTGCCGCCGCGGAACGCCCTGCTCCCTCAACAGGGAGGTCGCTGACTCCACCACCCCGAGAACGGTGCTGACACAGAGCCCCACGACGACGCCCCTCCGCCCGGGGCCCGCGCGGCCCCCTCAGACCGCCGCCGCCAGGCTCCACTGCCTCCATCCGTCCGTCCCGCCGAGAGGATGCGACGGCGGCGGCGGCGGCGGTGCTCCCCCTTTCCCGTCGTCGGAAACATCCGCAGCTCTTCCTCCCCCCCCCCGTCACCGCACACGCTGAGATCCCCTCCGGCCCCCCGAGACCCCCACGCCCCAGCCCCCGGTGCCTCTGCGCGGGGATGGCTGCCGTCGGCTAACTGGTCCCAGTGGCTCGGCGATCAGTGGCGATCTGCGGCGCGGGCGGGGGGGGGGGGGGGGGGTGCGGCTCACCCCTGTGATCTACACACGGCTAACGAGATGAAGATCAATGAGGCCCGGGGGAGCCGGCCGGCCGGTGGACGAGGGGCGGGCGGAGGGAGGGGACGGGGCGCTCGCTGGGGCGTCAACCACACAGCCGGGGCCGTGCTGTGCCTCTCTTCTCTGGCTTTGTGAAGGGCGGCGCTACCAAGGGGTGCTTCCAGCCGCGCCTTGATTTATACCCACGATAAATGCTCCCCACTGCGGCGGGGTCGACTTTTCATTTAGCTCCGGCCTGTGGGCTTTTATTTTTTAAAAAATGGCTTCAGATGAAGACGGACGCCGCGCTTGTTGCGCGACGCGGCGGGCTCTTTATCGCCGGGGAGTGTGTGCTTTGGCGAGCCCTCCCGAGCTGGGCTTTAATCAAATATCCTCCATTGTCAGCACGGACGTACACAAACAGCCGTCCAAAGGCTATCTCCCCCATCTCAAATACACACACAGCGATGCAGTGAGTCTGTGTGTGTGTGTGTGTGTGTGTGTGTGTGTGTGTGTGTGTGTGTGTGTGTGTGTGTGTGTGTGTGTGTGTGTGTGTGTGTGTGTGTGTGTGTGTGTGTGTGTGTGTGTGTGTGTGTACGTGTGTGTGTGTGTGTGTGTGTGTACGTGCGTGTGTGTACATGTGTACGTGTGTGTGTGTGTGTGTGTGTGTGTGTGGCTGTTGACACACAGCTGGATAGATTGGCTGGGCTGGTGGAAAGATCAAGCTTGTCAATAGTCCGATAGAATAAGCCACAGGGCAGAGTCGTGGGAGAATTGGGCCACTCAGATTGACACTGATCGCGGAAAAAATACTCGCTGTGGAGGTAAGGGTGCCATTGTTCACAGAGTCAACCCTGGGGTCGATCCGACACAATGAACTCTGCTGTTGGCTTTCAGAAACACCAACCTGGGTGAACTATTCGTAACTTGCTGTTATTAAAACATGTGCGATTGTTTGCAGCCAATCTTGAAACCCAAAGAACTCTCTCTTTCCGCGACACCAACAACAACGATAACAGTAACAACAGCCAACTGAGATCCTTTCAAAAATAGTCTGTTTTCCTGATTGGCTAAATGGTAGAAAAATCAATAGCGGCCTCAGATAAAAGACGTAAGTAGGCTATGTACGTCACTTCCGCCATGAGGAGGGAAAGAAATTATCACACACCGACATACACCCACTTGACAAAATAGATTTGGCACGGCTCAGGCCTCTGTACTCATTATAATGGCTTCACAGATGAAGTACGGAGCAGTGTGTTGATGACTAATTTGCTTGTAACTTTGCATTCTCTGCCACCCATTGTAATGATGTAAAACATGACAATGAAATCATTTATTTTGCAAATGGATACAGGCATCCGCTCTTAATGAGAGAAGAAACAAGAGGGAACGCAGGATACGGCTACGAGACACACATCGAGGTCACTGGAACTGCCCTCACGAAACGTTGATTTCAAATGCATCCACCCACAACAACAACGTCTCCGTGATCAGTGCTTTGCTTAGGTTCAGGGCCAAACATGGTTATGCATTGATGACAGCCCAGCCAACAATGACGGGTTAATCTGTTCTACTTCTTCTATTAAACCACCAGAAGTGTTTACTGGTCGTCTCTTCAGTGCATTTAAGCTGCTCTTTGCAAAGGGGCTCTACTCAGGCCAGCTATTGCTTTGTGGTTACCGGTGATCTGTGGGGCAGCCAGAACATCTGCAGTTCATTGTGCCTCAAGACGGATCGATGGCCTATTAAGCAGCGAACATGCATTGGGAGGACCCCATCGCTGACAGAAGACAAAGACATGTTTTCATCCCAACCGCGAGGACCGATAGAAGCCATCAGGCGGGCTCTTTTAAACTATCTGTCAAGCGGGCGTGCGGTCAACAGCCACACAGACGAGATGGAGTGGGGGTTGGAAGGGAATTAAACTCAATACTAAATGTGTCTTATTTGTGCTCGCTTCAAAACAGTACAAAGAGACCACTTTGGGAGAATTCTGTTAATCGTGATTGGGGCTAAATTGGATGTAAAAAATGTGTGTGCACTAATTGTCAAGATAAATACTCGACCATTTGAGGAGGACAACTCAGTGTTACGAGAGTACGTCACTCGTCCGCAGGGTAACAACATTTGAGTAAAACACCAAATGTCAAAAGCGACGACGTAGACGGAGACAATGTCTTCAGAACTGATCCACATCATCAACATAAAAGTGCCATCGCAAGTGAAGGAAGAGAACAGAATGTCAAGGTCTCCATTTGACTAAAGTGGAGGACTTCAGTGAGTGGAATTAGAGACAAATGCCTTGCAGAAGTAGTTTTAGAACTCACTAGCCTCTTTTGTCGTGGGAAGAAAAGTACAATACTGAAAATAGAAAACTGCCGAGGCCACCTCAATAGAGCCCAGAGAGTGTGTGCACTAATCTAAAGTGTGCTTCACTTATTGTTGTCCAGTGTGTCAATGTACATTATGTGCAGCCATCCTTGAAAGGTCTGGGAACAGCACGGCTTTACACGCTGGATCATGCTTTGAAAAGCTGGAGGTAAATACCAGTAAATCAGACGGAAAAAACTAAATGGGACTTTGCAGGAACTATAACAGTAAAACATGCTGACATTCTACAGAAGACCGGAGCCCACACACACACAGAAAGTCAATTTTCTATGTCGTATAGGATTAGTTTCTGTGTCAGGGTACTCTGATGTATTCGTTCCTAATGGCTCCATGTCTTAATGTGTGTGGTGAGCTTGATTGTGTGTTAAAAAGATAAAACGACCAAAGGCTTCATCCCTACACTTGACATGTAACTCACCGGTTGACAAACCCATGAAACTCTAAGGTTCAGGGCTACTTTAACATCAAAACAATATTCTTTCGGCCGAGTAAAAAAAGTGGAAAATCCCAACAGAGCTTGGGCGATCTCACACCCAGACGTACAACATATGCTACACCGTAGAGATAAACTCTTCATTTACATCATGTGGGAACAAAACATGGAGGCAACTTTGCACGCAAGCACATGCTAGCATACAATAAAAACAGCAATGAAACTCCGAAAAACAGGAAAGAAACCTTGTTGTGGTCTCAAAAATCCCACGGCTTGAAACACAAACACACACAAGACTGCTGAGAGAGATATTTCCAACTGCTTACTCTCGCAGCCGGGTCTGCTGTACAACGGGAAGCTGTGGGTTTTGACATTCTGCCAGGAAAAGACAATAGGACACTGCTTTGATGCACAGAGTGTGTGTGTGTGTATATATTTATCTGTGCTTTTGTGTGAATGAGAGAGAAAGATCGAGAGAGAGTGGGTGAGAGAGAGAGAGTGAGAGAGAGAGAGAAAAGCCACAACTAGGCCTCCGCGTACCTTCCACACTACCACGTCATTCCAGTCTTACAAACGACAATTATTTGGGACGTGCTTTGGATCCACATGTCTTTCTGTGTCCTTGCTGACCGCGGTCCAATGCGTCACGGACCCAGTGAATGGAACCCGGGCGGCCATTAAAGACCCCATTAGCAGAAACACAACCAAGGTTTAGGAAATTGGAACAAGGTATTTCTCAACATTGTGTTTGAGTTTGGCTTCGTACTTCCTCACAGACGGCGACAGCTGGGGGTAAAGTCCTGAAGCTGTTTTTTCCACACAGGCCTTCAAAGCAGAAAGGGGAGCGCAGGTAGTTACTTTTATTGATAAGCGGGGGGAGTGGGGGGGGGGGGGGGGGGGGGGGGTCGCTTCACAGCATCCGAAGGCCAGAGCTAGAGAGACGACTGACGCAGGTACACGCTAAACAAAAGACAAGCCAGAGGAAGGGCAAGTCTTCCCTTTAATCACGGGACTAGCCTCTTTATTTTGAACTGTAATAAACGCGTCAAGTCCAGGCATGTTTATTTGTTCAGCCCATTCTTTGGAGCTACAGAAAAAGAAAAAGAAGGTATTTACCGGCCCCCATTTTCACTGACTATTTGATGGTACCTACGACACCACAAGCCCCAACATGGGCACAGGAGAACTCCCGGGAAGGCATTTAGCCTGATGGCGATGTGTCTGGGAAGAGTGTGTTGTTGGTGTTCAGTCACTAGCCACGATAACCTGCCCGCTCTGTCCCTCGTGGCCGCTTCTAAAGGACGCACACTGCCTCGCACTGTCACACAACAGCCCTACATACACACACTAGCACGGCTACAAGGTCAAAGCATCGATGTCGCAGGAAGTCCAGTAGACACCATTTCAAAATGTTTTGCCAAAGTAGGGGTCGACATCAGGGGTTACTGCGACTGCAGACTGACACGGGCCGCCTTATGTGAGACTATGAAAACAAAAGGGCACCTTATTTTCACAGATTTTCGTATTCAAACCCCCTACAGGGTTGCGGTGTGCTGTTTGGGAGAGGGGGGGGGGTCACTGGCCGGGCCTGCCAGGCTTCAGCAGTATTAGCGGGAGTGACAGTCCAAAGACAATGCTGTCAGCCCCCATGCAGTGTTACCTTGAACAAGAAGAAGGAGGCCAGCGGGGACAATTTGTGACCGGTTCCTAGTGGAGAACGAGTGGGGGATCCGTGGTTGAGAAAGTCCCCCCCTAAGGGAGTGGGGACTGCATTATGCAGGTGCTCTGCTTGCTGCTGTTGTTACCAGACTTGTCTTGCAGGACGATTGTGAGAAGGGCGAGTGAGGGGGGGTGGGGTGAGGGAGTGTGTGTGTGTGTGGGTGTGTGTGTGTGTGTGTGTGTGTGTGTGTGTGTGTGTGTGTGTGTGTGTGTGTGTGTGTGTGTGTGTGTGTGTGTTGGTGTGTAAGGACAGGAGGGAGAAAAGGCAGAGAAAAAGATATGGAGGACGGAGAGAATATGGGAGAAAGGTGATATAAAAAGGGAGAGAGAGCGAGGGGAGTGTGTGTGTGTGTTAGTGTGTGTGTGTGTGTGTGATAGATAAGGTTCGAAAAAAAGAGAAGTAGATATGGACGACGGGAGCGGATGGGGGGGGGGGGGGGAGGGTGGAAAGGCCAGTGGAGAGGGGTGAACGCCTGAAGGGGGGGAAGGGAGCAGAAGGGAGTGAGGGAGGGAGTGAGGAGATAGCAGAGCCAGCAGTTTCGCCAGCCGATAGCTGCAGCTGCACGGCCAACGCCCCGACTCTACTCTGGACCCACAGTGATGCCAGGGTGGCCTGCTCTCAACGAGCCATGGCAAAATAAAGACAGCGAGCCCACCAGCAGAAACAGACCAGTGCGCGTGTACGTGTGCATGTGTGTTTAGAGACTTTGTTGAACCTAGCACCGTCTTCCACCGTATGCCATCTGTGTAGCAAAAACAGGGCTTAACGAAGCTCATCCACCTCCAACATACACCTTGTGTATACACAGGCGAAGAGCAGGAGAAACCCAAACACTTGGAGGCTGGGCGTGGGGCTCTCAGAGTGAGCCTTCGCGTCCGCTCGGAGGGGTGTGTGCAGCAGAAGACTCGAGGCACGTTCACACCTGCGTCGCCTCGCTCCTACCACAGGAGAAATTCATTTTTAGAGGCGGTTCTCTTGTCATTGTCCCGGCAGCACCCAGGGACAAAGTACAAAGACCTGAGCAAACACAGAAAACCCTTTTGTTGAGAGGGAACGCACTGGAAGACGCAATTTAATGTAAAATAAACTCGAATCGGACTTTCGGGCTCACAGGCCTTCAACTCGCTGTGGTCGGGTGTGTCTCAGAGTTGAAGGTACAAAGGTACTAACGTCATGAAGTACGGACTGTTTACTCAATAAAATAGTAGAGTAGAATAGAATAGAACATGCTTTTATTGTCATTGTACAGTGTACAACGAAATTGTAGCAGCAGCCAAGTAGACACACAACATAAAAATAGCAAGTAAAAGTTCAAGGCAGTAGTGCAAAGTTTGCATAAAAAATAGATGAATCAATGATATGTACAGTGCTTTACAATTATTGCACATTGTCCTCACAAACAGGATGTGAAATGTGGAAGGTCAGAGCTCAAACGTTAGAGCTCACGGTAGAAGACGGCAAAGCAAACAATCGGAAGAAATGTTTACGGGAGCTGCAGCTCATCTGTTATGCCTGCATATTGGTTTTCGGGGCGCCCATGGCGAACGCTTAATCAATGGCCCTCCTCCTACTGTGTGCAGGGCATCAGCCTGGACAATACCGTAAGGAAGACAGAAGACCGGGCGACGGGGCCGGCTCTACAGAGGCCAGCTCATTCTTTCTACTCTATGAAGAAACTGATGATCGCCTGGAGTCGAACACCAAATGTAAACATAGAGCACGTTGTGTGTGTGTGTGTGCCGCCATTTCTGCACTTTCCCCCGTCGCAGATCGCATTCATGGTCCCCAACGACTTTAATCCACCAATCATCAAATTAACTGCTCATTAGGGAAGACGAATAGCGGTGGCAAGGGACAAGACATTACTCTTTAAATATTAATGTTTGGTGTTTTTAACATTATGTTATAATCGTTGGGGGTAGGCCTTGATTTTAAATGCAACGACTCAGCAACAAGAGGATGTCTATAGCTGTGTTGCTATATGAAAAAAAGCTATGTATATTAAATAGACACACACACAAACACATCCGCGCGCGCATGCACACACACTGTATAGATGTACAAATCGACACATACATATATAACCATTAACAATTACATTTCTGGATAATCCTTAGAGTTCAGTTGCGGTAAGGTATCACATTTTGTTCCCATGTATAGAAGGTGTGGTAAATGTGCCATAAAGTGATCGCTATTGCACATGCCCGGCACAGATCCGGCAGTGGATGGGGCAGTGGAAACCCTCCCTTCCACACATCGCTTCACCCACTTGAACACGGTATAGAGCCGAACTGCGAGTGCTACTACACGTCCTCGCGTATGCACTCACTAGCTGCCTGTCGCCTCTCTCTCCCCATCGTCCATCTGCCCCCACCATCCTAAAAAAGCCTGCAACCCTTTGACCCAACCCCCCATCCAACCCACCCACCCACCGTTGTCAGGTCTGGCCGGCTGACAGGCAGTTTGAGAGCGGGGTGAGGAGGTGCTGGAAGACCCCCAGTGCCTGTGACGCATGCGTGCCCGACCGAGTGCGTCAGGACCCTGGCTGGCAGCTCCACGACTCAGCGTGGTCCTGGATGGATGGAGGTGTGTGGAGGAACAGAAAGGAGGGAGGGAGGGAGAGAGGCAGAGAGGCAGAGAGAGAGAGAGAGAGAGAGAGAGAGGGAGAGGCAGAGAGAGAGACAGAGACAGAGACAGAGAGAGTGAGAGAGGTAAAGTGAGCAGGTGCGTGAGAAAATAAAAGAGAGAGGGAGAGAGAGAGGGTGCGAGAGAGAGTGAGAGGCACTAGAGCGAGCGAGAGAGAGAGAGAGTGAGAGATTGAGTGTGAGAGAGAGTGAGAGGGCGATAGTGAGAGCGAGAGAGAGAAAGAGGGAGAGCGAGCAGGTGCGTGTGAGAAAAAAAAAAAGACGACCAAAACTGAGAGAGTGAAGGGGAAGAAATATGCCTCACCTCCTACACGGCCGGCACTGAGTGCCGAGAAAAGATGTGTCGCAGTACCGAGTGGGTGGACTCCGGGAGAAACACATAAAGAGAGCGAATGTGTAATGTCTTTTTTTTCCATTTTTCTTTATTTTTTGAAAAGGAAGAAAGGAGGAAAAAAACGCACAAAATAAAAGAGTCCCAATCAAACACCTCGAGGCTGCGTCTGACACACCACTGTGGGGTTACATCATGGAGATGAGAAGGGAAGAGCGAGCGGCTGAAATAACTCAACGGAAATGGAAGTGTCAACGCCGCTTTAATATGGCAGCATCCCTGATGGGAGGAGGGGAGGGGAGGGGAGGGGGGGGGGGGGGGGGGGGGGGGAGGGGGGGAGGGGATGATGAAGGTGATGATGGGAGGAGGGTGATGCAAGTGGTGATGAGGTAGGCTGGAAAGAGCCAAACAAAAACAGAAACGACAAGATGAAATAACAACAAAAACACTACTTTAGTCCAGTGGACTTGAATGACCTGGGACGGCCTTCAGGCATTCCTCTGGTTTTGTGTTGCCCATTAAAACCCCTCACAATCACACACTGCCATCTCTCTCTCTCTCTCTGAGTCCCTCTCTCGCCCATGCTCATTCTTTGTCCCTCTCACACTCTTGCGCTTAGTTCCCAATTTGACAGTGGAAGAAGGGGGTAGGCGACCATGAAAATGAACTGCTTGCGGAGCTTATCCCGATTGATTAGGAAATCTGTAAGACGTGGAAAAAGTACTACCTGGTCAAGGCTAGTTCAATGTTCAAAGGACTTTTGTGTGCCTCTGTACGGTGTCCTTGAGTGCCGAGAAAGGCGCCTTTAAATACAATTATTATTATTATTATTATTATGTTGGTCTAGCATGGAACATACATTTTAACGGTACGAGTTTATGAGAGGGATAACAAATAAAGGCTCGTTTGAGGTAAGCCTAGTTTTGAGATAAGACCATTTTCTTAGATCTCTCTGATTCGGCTCAAGCAAAGGCTTATCCACTCTGGTTTGTGTGACTGGTGTGAATGAGAGTGCACTTTCTCTTGGTGTGCTTTTCCATGCCTATTTCCCCCGGAGGGAAGAGGGATGGGGTGACTCCTGCTAGGGGTACCGATGCCTACCCCAGGGGCTTGTGGGTGATGGTGTTTCATGTGAAAACATTAGGCTCCTGCCTGACACTTGGCTCATGCTTATGAAGGAAGAGATTCTGGTGTACTTGTTTTCTGCACACTCCTGTTATTTCCATTTTCTTTGTCTTGAATCTTCTGGAGAAAAGGCCAAAGAATATTCCTCACAGAAATAAACAAACTATGGTCAAACTTAAGGTCAGAAAGAGTAGTGTAATTACATTATCCAAACTCAAATAAAACTAAACCCATTTGACATGCGGATGATTTAAGGGGATCGAGAACAGAAATCTGTCACTTTTGTCTCAGTATGTTAATAAGGGGTTTTCAGGGTGTGAATTGAGCATCGGAAAATGTCCCAAAAACTCTATTGCATTCTCACAACATTTCAGTGTATTGATTTCCATCAAGGCGATTGAATGGGTGGAGTCTATTTTCCCTGCTGGTTTCATAGCCAAGCAGGTGACCAACGGCTGTACACTGACCAAGCCAAGCCAGTACACTCCCATTAAAGTGACGGTACAGCTGGGTAAAGCCTCTGCGTTTCGGCCTTTGAGGAAGATCAAACTACACAAAACTTGGGATTCAGACTACACCCCTACAAAACTGAGTCTTTCTAAGATTAAGCTAGCACTTAGCTGACGTTTAGATACTCCTTGACATTTCCCTGTTAAGATATTCATTGGCGTTTGATAGATATCACATCCCTGTGAGAGGTTCTGGTTATTTAACATTTCTAAATCCATCCGTTACAGTGAATTAAGAAGCATACAATACAGGCTGGTCTGCACAGCCAAATTATTCATTTATTTGGCAATGGACGTGAGCTTTCCGAAGAACCCAATAGGTGTACTTAATATAGCCGAGATCCCTGGCAGCCTGATGCACCGACGGAACATAATAGAGTGAGAGGAGCTGGATTACTGCATTGTATGAGTCAGCACTTTTAGGAGGTCAAAATGTTTGGGACCAGTCTTTGTACTCGATTTGCAATTTATTCCAATAAAATTAGGGTGTAAAAAAAACAAACGATAAAGATGTTATTTCCAGCACAAAACTTGAATATAATTGGATATAATTACTTAATCGGCGTACCTTGTCAGGGAGCTACCATATGGAAGTATATACATTAGAAAAGTAAAAGTGTTGCTACTTATGATTCATCTGAGCTCACCTAAAAAGTTTGAAAACTCTCAAGGTAAAAGGTAAGGTAAATATCTAAACGATATAGCAAAATTAAAACCATGAAGGAATACAAAGTCAGTCTAGCGTAGTGCAGGGGTGAAGGGAAATTACTTGCCACCAATTTGCAATAAGCCGAGCTTTGTGCTGCCCCTGTCTATGGAAGCTGAAGTAGTTTGTCGGCGTGTGTTCAGGTCGCCCACTGCTCGCTATTGAAGAGCAAACGCTGAAATGGGTTTAAACAGACGACTGGGCAGCCGGCGACACTGAACGAGCAGAACCAGGTCAAGGCCCTGAAGGTCAACCTTCAGTCGGGGACAGACAGTGAGTTCCAGACTTCTCACCATGCGTTTCCTAAATTCCCCTCACTGCAGCTCGGACATAATTGGACTGTCAGGGGACTGCCAGGGGACTGGACACGGGCCAATCGCAAATACTTGAAATACTGGGGAAGGTCGTTCTTTAAGGGTGTCGCTCGCCGTGATTCAAACTGGTCTGACACTTTGAATTTAGACCGCAGAGCAAGACAGTGGTGCTGCCTTGCTGGGCCGAAAGACCCTGTGGTACCCCAAGGGTAACAGAGAATTCATTTTTGGCATGTTTTTGTTTGCGTGTTTGGTTAAGATTCTCTCTCTCCCTCTCCCTCCCTCTCCCTCTCCCT
Source organism: Gadus chalcogrammus (assembly GCF_026213295.1). Lineage (NCBI taxonomy): Eukaryota > Metazoa > Chordata > Actinopteri > Gadiformes > Gadidae > Gadus > Gadus chalcogrammus. The sequence goes on from NC_079429.1 coordinate 2,482,720, forward strand.
CTCTCTCTCTCTCTCTCTCTCTCTCTCTCTCTCTCTCTCTCTCTCTCTCCCTCTCTCTCCCTCTCCCTCTCTCTCCCTCTCTCTCCCTCTCTCTCTCTCAAATACGATCGCAGATCCTCGCTTATCCAAACTTATACAACAAACAGAAAAAGAGGGAGAGCGAGCGAGGGCGAGAGAGAGAGAGAGAGCAATACAATTTGAATTCAAATGGCAAAAAAAGCTAACAGCAAACAACAAAGCAGTCTTTCGGTTTAGTCTGTTTCCAAAACTAGTACTGCGGTGGGAGAGGGGAGGGTCAATACCGCTGCAGATACAAACAAAAGTAACCAGAATGGAGGAGGGAGAGATGGAAGATTGGGGAAAGGACAGAGGGGGAAGAGAGGGAGCAGGGGCGAAAGAGGGGAGAGAGACCGAAAGAAAGAAAGTGAGAGAGAGAGTGGGAGGAGAGAGTGGGAGGAGACAGTGGGGGACAGAGAGAGATGGCGGGAGAAGATAGAGACAGAGAGAGCTAGCAGTAGTAACAGAGACAGCTAGCAGACAAAGTCAGAGCGCTAGCTAACAGGGACAAAGATAGCTAGCTCAGAGAGAGCTAGGCGAAAGACAGAGGGAGGGAGCTTACAAAGAGGGAGAGCTAGCTGACAGAGACAGAGAGAGCTAGCTGATAGAGACAGCGAGAGCTAGTTAGGCCTAAAAAAAAAAAAAGTTTGGTTCCTGTTGGTTGTCAGTTGAGGTCATGGGTAGGTAGGGAATTTATTTTAGTTTTTTATTTTATTTTTTCCAGCGGCAGCGAATGATAGGTAGGTTGTTTTAATTTAAAAACGAGAAAATTCGCTCATCCTCGTTCAGAATGAAGAGGTGCTGTACCAAAACGTAATTATAGTTTGCATCACAAAAAAAAAAAAAAAGCTCATAAAATAATTTGGGTCGCACATAAATTGACAGGGTCGGTCGGAAACCGGAACCAAACCAAAACATTTTTTAGGCCACAGAAAGAGCCAACTGACAGACAGAGCTGGCAGAGAGAGCGCGCTAGCTGACAGAGAGAGAGAGCTAGCTGACAGAGACAGAGAGCGCTAGCTGACAGAGACAGAGAGGGCTAGCTGATAGAAACAGAAGCTTATTGACATACAGAGGGAGCTAGCTGGTAGGGAGAGCTAACTTACAGAGAGAGCAAGCTGACAGAGAGGACTAGCTGACAGAGACAGAGAGGACTAGCTGACAGAGACAGAGGCTTGCTGACAGACAGAGGGAGCTAGCTGACAGAGATAGCTAGCTGACAGAGCTAGCTGACACAGACAGACTAGAGCAGCCTAGAGCAGAGCTAGCATCCGGAGAAGGATGGACCTAGATGACAGACAGAGAGACCTAGCTCACGGAAGTGAGAAAAGCTATGTCTTGCGTGAATAATTAAAAGGCATTAGCTTTCGAATAATAAAGCAGAGGATGGAGAGAATTCAAGGGATTCAAGAGGTCACGAGAGAGAGCACAGGAGCAAAAAAAATACCTGGCCTTGCTACTGTGTCCGGATATTCATATCCTATTCCTTTCTGTATCATTACGTCTCTCACACACAAACAAACACAAACACACACACACACACACACAAACACACAAGAGTCTCCATTGCAGGGGTGAGATGGGCCTACAACAGCAAAACAAGCAGGTCTGAATAATGAAAAGGCATCAAATATAAATATGACGGGGGGATACTGCAGAGCCGGCGGCGGCGGGAAGCGACCACTGACACCTGGCTGCTCCACGGCAGCAGAAAGCGGGACATGCTTGGGTGTCCTTTATAATCAGCCAGACAGGTAGTTTGCCTTTACATCGCTGGGGTGCCTTGGATCGCAGCGAGCGGGCCTTGACACCATGGGTGCACGCGAATGCTATTGAGCTCGACATATGGGCGTGGTCTTCACCGCTAGCAGCAGAGGAGAGCATGAGATTAGGGCTGGGGGGGCGAAGATTGAATATTAGGGTTTAACGCCGTTGAATGGTGTCGTAGAGTGATGGGATGATTGCATGGACTGATTCTGATACCCGGTTACACAGATTAAATTCAATACCACAGGTTGAAATTACCTTAAAAGGATGACGATATGAGATTTCTCCAGTTTTAGTGGGAAACCGTGCTTTATATTTCCCTTTACAGTACTTCAATGTAATCCCCGTCAGACTTTAACATGCTTATAAGTAAGTTGAATACATAAGCATGTCGGGATATTTATCGATGTCGCGTGTAACTCCCGATGCTTATCGGTTTTGATACATTTATCGCCCAGCCCTACCAGAGATAAAAACCAACCGGTATTGCTTTTGAGACCGCTGAGAGAGGGTAAATGACTGGTGCTCCTGCTGCCTGATTCGATACCGCGAGTGTTTAAGGCTTATTGGAGGCAGAGCTTGCCGCTTCAGCGCTCCACTGACTCCCCTGGCCTCGGCGCTGACTCACTCAGCTAATAACGAGACGGGACTATTAAACAGACACACTGGAGAGTAATGGAGAGGCAAACAAATGAATATGGTTTGGAGAGACAGAGCAGCGGCAGAGATGAACGTTCATCCGCCCTTGGCTAGCCGCGCAACCACTCAATCCTTTCATATGATAATATTTTCGTAGGCCAACCGCGGATTTCGACGGCAAGACAGAGTCAGGGGTGATGTATACGTTCTAAGGGCCGATGCTGACATGTATCTGATGGAAGAGGAGTGCAAGAGGAGAGGGGGGGGGGACAGGAGGCGTGGGAGTGGGAAGAGGTGAATGATGGCTGGAGTCAAGCCCTAGAGTCATTTAGCAGATTTGGGGGGGGGGGGGGGGGGGGGTTGGTCTTAAGATGTCTGGGAGAGACAGGGTACCAGAGTGTGGATAAGTTAAAATGGCTACAGGCGAATGCATAAACGGCCATGCAGACAGACCCAAAGACAAACAAGGTAGACAGTCATGAGGCCTCACACTGGGCTAATTGGCCCAAGGTTATTGTTGCCGAGGTCCGTTTGAGTGCAGTTCCCGCAAGGTGACTCACTGACTAATGCTGCTTGTCAATTTTATTCCTCGCATCGTGTTCTGCCCTCATCATGCATGGCCGCAAAATTGCCCTCAGTAAACTCCACAAGCATCGAGCACTCCCTTTGCACACTGAGACACACACAAACACACACACACACACACCGAGACCAACACAAACACACACACACACCACAAGATGTGATAAAATCCCAGTTACAACCACTAGCAACAACAACAGGATGCTGCCACAGACCATGACAGGGTTTATGTGTGTGTGTGTATGTGTATGTGTATGTGTATGTGTATGTGTGTGTGTGTGTGTGTGTGTGTTACATGCCATCAAAGATTTAAGCAAGCCCCTCCCTTGTTATCAACCACACACAGTCCTCATGGTCTGATGCACATATAGGAATACTGTTAGTCCAATAAAGGTGGGGTGTGTGTGTGTGTGTGTGTGTTTGTGTGTGTGTTATAAGCCCCTTTGTGTTGACTGTATTTTGTGTGTTGTACATAGCAGTAGTACTATAGAGTTACACTGTAGTATGCAACGTGTAAACAACAAAAATGTAGTTATTACCATTATAGTATTTTACATACATTGGGTAAACCCACAAGGACTTACGGAGATCGAGCATTGATTATAAAGGTACGTTAGCTAGTAATGTAACGTAATGCCGACATCCCAGACTGTTTAAAGGAGAGACGGTACCCGTGGAGCCGTTTGACTCATTCCAGCGTGTTAAACTGCACTTTGTGAGCTTCTAGAGCAGCACCACAACATTCTCATATGATATGAACTTATCGGGCAGTGGTTTTGTTTAGCAACTAATAAGGTGCTTCACAACTCAACGCTCGCCTTTTGCAGTACATTGCAGTTTGGGTGACGGAGCTCAAGGACACTTACACACTTTGTCTCTCTCTCTCTCTCTCTCTGTGTCTGTCTGTGTCTGTGTCTGTGTCTGTGTCTGTGTGTGTGTGTGTGTGTGTGTGTGTGTGTGTGTGTGTGTGTGTGTGTGTGTGAGTAAATGAAAGGCCAATGAGGGGAAGCGGGGCTGAATTAGGCTGATGGCTTCAGACACCATGACCTCATGCCTTCCGCCAAGCGGCCCTTGGAGGCCGCGGAGGCATGGGTTCATTGTTCTCGACCGGCCTCTTCCAGTCGGCCGAGTCTTGGTTCGTAATCCATTAGGTCAGCGGACGGCCAAGTGAACGCCGTTGTTTTGTTTAACAATTTGGAGAAGGGTCAACGGGTCTTTACCTCCAGAGTTTTGGACGTGAACCGACACGACAAGCCGCCGTGATGCGATCCGATTGGTGGGAGCAAGACGCTGTCCCGTTGCCGATTGGCTGCTGACTAAACATATTTTGCATTGTGCCATTGAACAAAAAATTTGCATACAATATGGAAATGTATTCCACTTCTAGCTTTTAGTAATATATGGCGAAGCTTAGGTCTCTTGAGGGCCCAAGGCAAAACATACATATTGTTAGACTACTATTTGTGTGTACATTGGCATCGTCTTTGCTACTTGAGCAATAAATCATGGTATTACTGTTTTTGTCATAATTTTTATACTTTATAAAACGGCATCATAACAAGGATAGTGGCACGTGTTTATACATTGCTCCACAATATGTTCTGTTTGTGTAGCAAATGCTTTAGACTAGTATGCATTTTGCATGAGGTGTGTAAGTCCTGTTCAGAGTCTGAGAGAGGTTGAGGGCAGGATGAAGGAGCTCCAGCCAGACAGATATTAAGAAGGATAATAAATAATAAACTATGTGTGGCGGAGGAGAGGTCAGGACCAATCATGACGGAAGCATCATAGAGAGAGAAAGAGTGAGAGTGAGTGAGTGAGTGAGTGAGTGAGTGAGTGAGTGAGTGAGTGAGTGAGTGAGTGAGTGAGTGAGTGAGTGAGTGAGTGAGTGAGTGAGTGAGTGAGTGAGAGAGAGAGAGAGCAATAGAGAGAGAGGGAGAGAGAGAGAGAGAGAGAGAGAGAGAGGAGAGCTAGAGAGAGAGAGCAAGAGAGAGAGCGAGAGAGAGAGCAAGAGAGCGAGAGAGAGAGTGCTAGAGAGAGAGCAAGAGAGAGCGAGAGAGAGAGAGCGAGAGAGACACAGAGACAGGGAGAAGGACAGAGAGACAGACAGAGAGAAAAAGAGAGAGCAAGAGATAGACAGACAGACAGAGAAAGAGACGGACACAGAGACCGTGCGAGAGAGAGAGAACGAGAGACAGACACAGAGACAGATAGACAGAGACAGAGAGAGTGACAGAGAGAGAGAGACACACACACACACAGACAGACAGACAGAACGAGAGAAAGAGAGGGTTCTTCATGCTACACGTTGCTGAACATGAAGTATGGCGGTTGGAGTGTGGGAGTTTTAGGCAACACACCGAGACAATAACATAAAGACAATCTGCGGCACCATAAGTGATGTTGTTATAAGTCAAGGTGAGATATAACCCGTGTGTGTGTGGGTCTTACCTTAAGTTACATTATTATATGTAAAGGTGAGATATGTGTGTGTAAAAGGTGTGTATGTGCATGAAAAAGACAGAAGTTGGACAAGTCTGCTGTCTGTAAAAGGCAGCATAAACGGTGGAGGTGTGAGGTAAAAGGGGGAGGAGGAGAGAGTGGGAGCTGAATAGCCTCTCATTAGCCCACGCAGAACTACGCATTAAGCCCCTATGTCTCTCTATCTCCCTCGCTCTCTTTTGTTCTCCCTATATATCCCAGGGTGAGCAGCGTGGGCGGAAGACCGAGAGAGGGAGGGAGGGAGGGAGGGAGGGAGGGAGGGAGGGAGGGAGGGAGGAGGGAGAGAGGAGAGAGCAGAGGAAGAGAGACTCACAGAATGGAAAGAGAGGAAGAAGGAGTAAAGGGGGTGTGGGGACATACGGGGGGGGGGGGGGGGGGCTGATGGTTAAAAGAAAGAACAATAGAGAGAGAGAGGATCAGAAATAGTGTGGAGATGTGAGCTACTCTCAGGGTTCTGGTGTAATTAGTGTCACATTATGTACCAAGATACATAACAATATTATTTGCAGCAGATTTTGATATATCTGTTGCTGACATGAAAATGCATATTTTATAATAAGAGAAATGTTTTTCATGGCTCATTACTACTACTACTGACTACTAAGAATTGTTAAATACAACCTGTAGGTCTTGTAGTCTGAATCTGAGTGCATTAAAGGTATCTCATTTACTGAACCTGTTGAATGGTACAACCCGGTGAAACACAGCTATGATGCCCACCCATCAGCAAAAATAAATACATAATGAATAGAATGACATTTGAGATGTTTTTTTGCATCAATACTGTGGTGTCAGATTGACCAACATCGCTATGTATTCCATTTAGCAGTATTTTCCTGTTCAGAAACCACCGCCGACAGAATCTCTATCTCACTCGCCTTGCCCTGTTTCTCCCCCCCCACACACACACACACACACACACACACACACACACACACACACACACACACACACACACACACACACACACACACACACACACACACACACACACACACACACACACACACACACACTCCTCTGCTGAGGTGTGGGATGAGGCGGACAGTGTGTTGCTGATTGCTGCGAAATCTTCATGGGTCAGGGTGACACCCTTTCAACACAATAACAAAAACGCAAAAAATACACACAGCAATAAATGTAACCTGGGAAAACACACAAACACACTGCTCGGGGACAGACACTCACCCACCAACGGGCGGTGAGTGAGACAGCGCTGGGGAGCGGGAGGCACACAGAGCACAGAGCCATCGCACTGCCCTCGACTCTCAGTGAATGAGCTGGGGCATGCTGCCCCTCTTATTCCCTCGAACCAACACATCACTACGGCAGCACAACCACAAGGGGACCCACACACACACACACACACACACACACACACACACACACACACACACACACACACACACACACACACACACACACACACACACACACACACACACACACACACACACACACACACACACACACACACACACACGTCCGTTCAACTCACCTCCACTGCTAGATTGCCTCTTCCGCCCAGGGGGGTAAAGCCCTGCACCATGGTAGGACACTAGGACAGATCCCAAACAAAAAGCAGCAGATGGACGGACACCAAAATAAGAGCGTGTGGGAACGAGACACCGAGGGCTGACTTAGTCCGACAACAAAAGGCAACAAGAGATAAAGGGGGCGAACGGACTGGTATACAAAAGGGAGAGAAGAAAAAAGAGAGGAGAGAGAGAAAGAGAGAGAGAGAGAGAGAGTGAGTGGTGGTTGAGGACGAAGTCAGACTGGGAGCTCTCGTCTGTGTGTGTGTGGTGTGTGTGTGTGAGGCGAGGGTAGGCGGGCACAAGGTGTCAGCGCGCATGTACACATACACTCTAGTTCTCTCCTACACACACAGCGAGACAAGCATGCTCTCTCTCTCTCTTTCTTTCACTCTCTTCCCCCTACTCCACCTCCTCACAGTGGCTCTCTCTCTCTCTCTCTCTCTCTCTCTCTCAAACCGACATTCCTTAACCCTTTCGCGGCGTGCTGCTATTGCTGCAGTCGCCAGAAGAGCCGCTGCTCTATTGACTGCGGGGGCTCTCCTCAGTGCGGGGGCTCTCGCCGGAGGAGGGGGCTCTCGCCGGTAATGGCCGCAGTTTATGACAGGTGAGGCGTGAACGTGAGGCTCCTGGCAAGTGTCGACTAAACGGCGGCGGAGCTTCTCGTGCGCCGTTCACCATCATTACAGGTAGCAGTCGTCGTCCGTCCCCCCCCCCTCCCCGGGATCAAACACTGCCTCCTTTTTGAGGCGTAAGAAAGGTGCACGTGTGTGTATTTCGGACATATAACGGCAGGGATGCCTGCTTCAAGTTCTGTGTGTTGGTGCCAGGTTGCGTGTCAGCTTGCAACACGTTTGTCTGAAGACGCTGGCGACCATTGCAAGGGCTAAAATATTCAAAAGCATTCAAGTGGAAAAATACGTAGAGATTACAAAGATTACTCATGTGTGCTTACTGCATCACACACATGTTGTACATTTATTCGGGGATTTGTGTCTTACATTGGTCAGATTCCAAAAAATCATCAAGGGTGCAGCTGAGACAATATCCGATAGCAACGGTACCCCTTTAACATGAATGCCCCTCGCACCCATACAAGATATATTATACATCATGGCCCCAAGCCAAGCTCAGTTTCGAAGGGGAATCTTCAAGCCCCACTCCAATCCAACTGGGGTAGAGTGCAGCCCAGGTGAACCAAGGCATCCAAGCAGAACGGATCAGCAATGGATTCCATCGACTTTTCCACAATTTTGAACTACTGAGCTGAAAAACAGAGCAGCGATGACGGGGCCCGTGAGAGAGAGGCTTTTCAGTGTGACGAGTGGTGAGGCAATGATGTACACAAGGATTGTTTCTTGATTGTTCTCAACCCAACATGTAAGTCGCTTTTGATAAAAAAGTATCTTAAAAGGACGATATCCATGTGGTCGATCAAAGCATCATAGAAGTCTCTGCTGGCTTCACTAGAACACAGATAATTAAAAATACTTCCTTGTCCCGGTCCTGCCAAGGAGACTTTAGCATGGGCGTGCCTGCGCAAACAAGAGAAAAATAGCAACACGGTCTTGGTGATGAGAGTGCTGGTTTGGCGTTATGATTTACACAAACTACGTAGTGATCGAAGCACATTTATTCCAAAAAGGTTTAGTGCTATACTGCTGTGGTTTACATTAATTTGGACACTCAGATCTTGGGGGAAGTAAGTGATGTTGTTGGTATGGCGACACCTACATTTCCAAACTAAACTCTCAATGAGATATATTTAGGTTTCGTCCAAAACGACTTACACACACTGTCACACACCGACAGCGGTATCAGATAGGGTAAGGTGTTTTGCTCAGGGACACCTCGACACGCTAGGAGGAGCCGGGGATCGAACTAGCAACCTTCTGGTTTTCACATGCTTTATTGTACACTTTCCAAAATGAATATGTTTTTGTCCTAGAGCAGTGTTTCCATGTCTCAGTCCCACAGAATGTTGCCAGCAGAAAGTGCGTGGTTCCCCTGTCATATAAAGGCCGGCCCTTAGGTCTGTAATGTTCCATCTGTGATGATCATAAGGAGCCTTCTTTTATTGAAAAATAACCTTTGCCACCTCCACACCAAACTGATTACATCAGCTTAGAATAGACCAGACCTGAGCAACGGGCCCTGCTGCACTAAACGCCAGGCAACAGCTCTTGCAATGGCTCTGTGGATACCCACTGCCAAATTAATCTCTTTCCGTCACCCTGAAAAACCGACTGCTGTCTTGGCCTGGCTGTCGGCCAAATATCAGGACCCTAGAAAAGCAGGCAACAGTGTAACATGAACTGCAAATTGTTTGGAACACGTTCACACTACTGGAAGAATTTGAAGTGCAAGAGCCGGTAATCAGCGAGTCACCAGAGAGAGAGGGGGAGACTTTCACAGCTCAAGTGCGTGTGGGGGGGGGGGGGGGGGGGGGGCAGCCTCACAAGAAGACACAATAGCTCTCAGGTTTCAGCGTGTCATTAGAGAGAAGGAAATGTGCGGGGGACGGATACATTTTGGAGCGTCATGACAGTAGAAGGGGTTGACTTCTATTAAGAGCAGGGTTGATCTTAGTGACTGCCAGAAGGCAACTCGCTCTGTCACTATTGTATTATTCTTTCGTCAGCGTGGGACAATATAGACGGAGCCAATGAGGTGACGGAACTGAGGAGAGAAAACTTCTAAAGAACCAGGGTAAAGAGGCGCCATGGTCCACTTGTAAACAAAATGGTTTACAAGTGGGAGATTCCCGACCCACTTTCCTCCCTGTCCCAACCTCCAGTGCTAGGGTCCCCGAATGTGCGGATCCCATCACAAAAGAGCTCGGTGAGACGCCGAGACCAACAGCCCGGCCTCACGACCTCGCCGTTGATTTCTCCCTGTGTCGGCTTGACGCTGCATGGCTACGGCATGGGGGAAAAACTGCCGCAGGACACTGTGTTATAACCGGCGGCCGGTCAGTGCTCAGAGGCTCTCTGCGGTGCCTTAGTACGGCGGGATGAAAGGGGAAGAAAACAGCTCACCTGCTACCACTCTCCCACAAGCCTTGTGGCGTTTTGTATCGATTTTCCCGAAGTCACGGGTGGCAGACCTACGGTGTCAATGGGAGGGCACAGCAGCAGCAGCAGGCCAGGGTGTGTGATTCAGCCCTTTGCCCCCCATCTTCTATTCTGCCATGGTGCGCTGTTGTAATAAGATCCCACCGGCCAAGCGGGTACCTGGCTATCAGAACCAGTCCACCGCAACAGAGGAGGGACATTCAACCTTACAACTGTCCTAGAGAGTATCCTTAAAGTAATGAAACTGTTTACCATGATAATAGTGATTCAGTAAGATCACGACTGATGGCTTGTCCCTCTATTATTGTGAAGTAGTAGTAGTAGTAGTAGTAGTAGTAGTAGTAGTAGTAGTGGTTTACTCAAACAAATCCCAAGGTTGTCTTGTTTGATAAATATCAGAATTCAATTAAAGATGCTTCAATTAATTTACATACTTTCTCATGTGACCCTAGCAAGATAAATATGGATACAATCAAAAAGTCAGAACTACATGAGAGAAAAGAGGTTTGTTTTGAGTTGCCTTGCGGCAACATGTACATTAACTGTATCTCAACCTCTCGGAGGCAGACAAGAAGTAATTCCACAGACGGTTAAACAATGGATGAAACCAACAAATGGGCAGCCATGTGGAACAGGAAAGCCAAGGAAAGCACTGGGTGTGTTCCCATGTGCCCCTGACAGGAACACACACTCCCTGCCCCCTCAGCCAGCGGCACCACTGGCCGGTCCTGCTGTGACTCCAGTTTGAACCTTCCCCTCATGCTTTTGTTCTGCGGACCCACAGCTAGGTCGGCGAGTAAAGACCCACTACAGAGGTGGAACGTGGATCAAGTGGTGCTCCTGAACCATAATGGGAAACCAATAGTGTGCCACCCACATGTACAAAGAGATAACCGTGCCACGGTGGACATTTGGGTCAGAAAGTCTCTTAGACACCTCGCCACCTCCAAGCCCACCCTCGAGTCAGTCGAACAAATTGTCTCTGACCTTTGGTGGGCTTGTGTTTTCGCTCACCTTTGTTGCCATGATGGCCGGTCAAAAAGATGGCTCCCTGATGAGGTCAGCCTGCCTCTGCGGGGGTTGAAGCGTCTGCCTGATAGATGCTATATTGTCCCTTATCCTCAGCGAAAGGGCACTTCCTGGAAGCTTTGTAGAGCCAAACGCCCGGTGATGAGGTCACCGGTAAGCGAGAGGTCTTCTGTTCTTACGGCCCCCGTTGTCATCGCTCATTACATGCACAACATGCCAAACTCACCCCGATTAAAGTTTGAGAGAATAATAAAAAAACGATGACCGAAGCAGAAAAGAAGAAGAGTAGTAATTATATTTTATATCGACAATACCTGGTGTTGGGTTCTCCCTTTATTGATCTCCAGAGAATCTTTGAAATGCCATTCATTCAGAGCTTTAGCTGCCCTTCTGCAGGTTGATCCAGTTTATACTGCAGTGACAACACTAGGTCACTTTGAGGGAGAAGAAATATATGACTTTTACTACCAGTTAAAGCTCTTCAACAGCCCAAGCACTGAGGTGAATGTCCTAAAAAAGGTGTAATATGTCATCCTGCAACCTAATAAAAACACTTGTCGTTGATAAACTGCATTGTCAATGAATTGCAATTGACAAAATAATTGTGTGATCCAAAATATACATAATACATTTGTTTAGTCATTACAAATATGAGTTCAATACGACATATCTCTGCAGGGGTACAGCTTTCCCACTTGTTACCAGGACCTGGTCAACCTAGTACTGAGATTCCTCCATTCATGTTTTTCGCCGGTTCATTAATCCAGAGCGGAAGGGCCCATTCTGGGGAGACCACGGGGGCCAATCTGTCGCCCGGTGGATAAGCCAAGAGTATCTCCTGTTAGCGTAGCCACCATGCTGTACCGATGTGACGCTACCATATGGGAAACGGCTTCATGTGGCCTACACCTTGGACCGTTCATGGAGACTAGTGATTATCCTGTGCCTGCTGCAGAACGTTAACTAGGAAAAGAATACACAGAAATGCATTTTTGGCAAAATATCGGTTGGCAATGAGAATGAATGAATGTTTTACTAAAGGTTTATCGGAAAACGATTTTGGAAAAAAATAAAATCGGGTTGTGATACTTTGTCTTTGTGCGGTACGCATTGCAATATGACGTTTTTCAGAAAAAAATATGAAAAGAATTAATAACGTTGCTCATCCAGCGATACGAATGTAATGTATCGCGATTTTGATCCGAAAACAATATATAGTGCTTTCCTTATCGGAAGGGAGAGTAAAACAATGGAACCATGAAATGCTGAACACATGTCAAGTCTGCGTGGTTAAGGTTGAAGGGTGGTATTGCCATTCCAAACAATGGTGATAGCTAGTCCTTATCAATGCTCTTCCAAAGACTCCAGAAATCAGGCCCTCGGTCAACAGATTCACACGTTGCAATCGAAGGTGTAATATCGTTTGGACGAGTGAAGCAGAGTGACAGAGGCCGTGCCCGGGGGAGTGATATTGCACAGTTAACCTTTAAGAGACAACGACTATAAACACCCGAAGGAGTACACTGGGCCATCGGCAGTTAGCAGGGAGAGGCTGACACAAAATGTGACTTTACCTAATGATTTGCTGCAGGTGGCTACGATGCGAGTTAGAATGGAAGCGTTTGATAGAGTTATTGCGTCACTCCTTATGACTTGTGAGCTGGAAGCTTGTTAGCCGGTGTGATGATCTCTAATTATATTTCCCAGCCACTGTGGCACATGAGCCATCAATTAAGAGTCGAGTGATTAGCGGGACAGATTCGATTCCCGTCCAGCACCTGGTGCCTTCTAGTGAGATGACTGGAATGTTCCGGTAAATCCACTTAATGTGGTTGAGGAAAGGTCCATCAGCTATTTGATAACTGGATATAATGTATGCATATCAGATATGCATAATGTATGCATATTAAATATAAAGAAGCAAATACTTGCTTCTTTAGTGTTTGTAATGTATCAAATGTTTGCTCATGATGCCTTTTGAGATGGGGTTCAGGGTCATACAAACACAAATACTTTACTTAATGACAGACAGAAACCTACGTCAAATTAAAAGTGCATCTCGACTCAAGACTCTCATTACATGTCAAGTTGTTCGGTTGATTAACACGTCAGTTGAATAAGTGAAAAGCTAAGCTAATCGACACAAAGGGAGGGAGCTGAGCTGAGCACCAGCCTTCATTAGTCTCTGTGATCAGAGGAACATTTTTGCAAAAAGGACCACAAGTGTCAAACCCAGAGAGGCCGTTTTTCCCTCTGTCATCTTGGAATGTTCATTGGGAAAACTGCGGGGTCTCCCAGCGCATCAATAATACAACACAGGCAGTCAGGCACCCGTCCATCTGGCAGTGGGTGCTCCCTGGAGGCAGAGACGGGATATACACGAGTGTGTTGAGCTACCGCCTCGCCCGCCGGGGGTCAGATTCGGTACCCAAATATTCTTGACTGTGAGCCAGACCAGAAATATGGGTCGATGGTTGTTTTGATCCTAATGAGATAATACACATTTGCATTTTTAAAACTGCAAATACGATGCCGCCCGAGCCTAATTAGGAGTTCATAGCGAACCATCGCATATGATCTTAAATGCTGTCTGAATTTTAAAACATGCTGCTGGGCTCGGGGAAAGACATGGGGGAACCAAAGACTGGCCGGACGACTCCATTACTGGAGAGCAGTACTGGGGAGCTGGGAACCAGGATGAAAAGCTTTCTGCCATGTTGGTATTATTATATAATCGTTTTGGTCTCATGTGAGACAGACAGTGTTACATATTCCAGAATTTTGGTATTTAAAAGTTGCGGCAAATGTCTGAACTTGATAAAGATCATTTATAAATATATATAGTGTTGTTTCAAAGGATTCAAGCTGTGATTCGTAATGTAGGGGGGGGGGGGGGGGGGGGGCTTTCTCACACTACAGGGAATAAAATCCAATTTCTGAAGAGTGGAATAAATAATACGATACGATTGTGTACAAGTTATTCCAAAAGCTCTTAGTAAGTCTTAGTTTGACTTCAAGCAGTTCAGCTAAATGTACCAAATTCAAAAGGTGTATGATTACATTTTATTGAAAATAATAAGATAAAAAATATTATACTAAATAATTATATATTTTAATTTGCAAGTAAACAGGACTTGCCAATTGGATTAAAAATAGAAATGCACACCGGAATCTCTACTGTAGACGAGCGAGAGCTACATACTCCAGTCCACCCACAGTCCACCAGAAATCGTGACCATAAATCCTAACACCATTTCAGAAACCCCACAAAACGATTCTCCTCTAGACATATTCATAAAAGGGCAAAGTTCAAGGGCCAATGACAGAGAGAGGCAGATGTTTTTACGAGGTTCAGGTATGGTTTCAGAGTAAGCTACGAAATGTGGTAGATAATCAAGACCTCAACATTCCAAGACCTCCTCTCACGTTGCTCCAACATTGAGCCTTGACTTCAAAGCCAAATAATTACGACTGGACTCATTTCAACAGCCGAGGGGACAGATAAAAGAAATACCCTGGACGCCCGTGGATAAAACACTGCTTCTGCCAAGGAATCACAGTGACAGGGATTCAGCTTTGCAGCGGCCTCTGTCTGCAATAAGCTGATAAGTCAGGAAAGATACAACCAGTCATTGGGCCAACCTTGGGAGGTAGTGAGAGCGCGCTCTCTCTCGGTGTGTGTGTGTGTGTGTGTGTGTGTGTGTGTGTGTGTGTGTGTGTGTGTGTGTGTGTGTGTGTGTGTGTGTGTGTGTGTGTGTGTGTGTGTGTGTGTGTGTGTGTGTGTGTGTAAAACCATGGTCTAGTTGAGGACACAGCATTCATTTGAAGTAGACCCCCTACAAAGTGACAGCAGAAGATATAAAAGCACTGGAGGATTCTCTTCTGTAAGCTAGTTCAAACCCGCCCACACAAACAGCGGAAAGCAAACAGGGATGGGGGCGCGGCCCTATATCTGCTAACAGCAGGTTCTCTAAGGTCCGGAAAGCCTGCTCCTCTAACTGGAGGACAACACACAAAAATAAAAAAGGATTAAAATTGTATTTCTAAAAAAAAGTTTTGGGATTAATTTCACGAAAATACAGCGTCATTGTGGGTAAACAAGTCTGAAGCCCAACGGCCATGTTGGGTCAGCTGCGGAAAAAAAAGTTCAGAAATAAACATTCACACACACACACACACACACACACACACACACACACACACACACACACACACACACACACACACACACACACACACACACACACACACACACACACACACACACACACACACACACACACACACACACACAGGTATGTCGGAATGCATGTGTGGGAATACAGACATCTCCAGAGTGGGAATACATACATTCCCACTCTGTGTTGCTTCGCTTTGTTAAAAACAACGCGATTCCACTCAGTTGTTTGGGTCACGCCACCCTGGCGGAGGGGAAGCTGGCTTCGTGCTTCAGGGTGTCAGAACCTCAGCAGCAGTCGCTCGGGGAGACACGGCTCCTCAGATTCGTTCAGTAGCGAGCGCCCGCAGAAAGGGCACCGTGAACGGCGCCGTCCGTCACAGCGTCCTTGAGCCCGAGTGACAGTGAGGGATAGTGAGCGACAGCACGCACGCGAACAACCATTGTTTGTTTTTTCAACCTCCACACACGCACGCACACACGCACGCACACACGCACGCACACGCACACACACACCGTTCCTCGTTCTGCTCGTATTTCATCAGGCTTATGTTATCACAGTTTCTCTAATGCAATTGTATTTTCTCAAATTCAAATATTCCGAGACTATGAGGGATGAATGCAAAACTAAACTTTCAAGAGTCAATCCGATGTGTGTATTGAAATGAACAGTTCTCTTCATCACAAACAAGACAAATATGTACACCAACTCAAAGCTGTGATAAAATTCCAATAGGTTTTTATTTATTTAAACATTTCATGGACTACATTCTTACTTTCTTCTTTATCTTCAGGGCCATATTGCTGAAATTGGTAGCGTTGCCTTTTTTAATAATAGGTTCAAATTCCAATAAGCTATGAAACATTTTGATACAAGTTGTGCTTAAGCGGTCAAATCACAGTAAGCTTGTTGTAGGCCAGTACTCCTGGTCGTCTTACGGCTAGGGTTGTTAATTTCAGTTTAAGGACTAATAGGATAAGGATTAATATTAATAAGTATGTTTTTTGTGGCCGAGGATGACAAAATAATGACACATGATGTAGAAAAATGGAAACGTCCAGCTAAGTGCCGTTACCATAATAGCAATCAAGTGATGGAGGAATTGTGCTGCGTAATGTATTCGACTACGCCTTTTTTTCAAAGAACGCTGCTCTCGACCCCCACCCCCACCCCCACCCTCCTCCAACCGTCCACTCTGCAGGAAACGCTACCATATGTCAGACTCACCTTGTTGGAACAGGGGGAGAGTCGAGGTTATTATGCGCTGATATGGTTACGTGCTGACGTATTAAATCAAAGCACGGAACGGGGATCTGCTTCCCTTGTCAGGGCACTGTATAGGGTCGACTCAAACCACAGTGACACAGTCTTAAATTGATAATAAAGAGCAGAGACTAATGACTCTTTAGGGTTATGTCTGTTCTGTATGTGGAGGTTGAGACACGCCCACTGCTAAGCGGTGACATACACCCCCTCCACGAGTAAGCCCTTTGTAATGAAGCAACGCATCGCCGTTCATTATCATCATTTTACCACGGTGAAGGTGTTCCAAAGCCTCCGATATGGATTTCTTACACCCGCCACCGTCTAAATGAGTCAAAGCGGAGGGGATGTGGGGGTATGTTTTTAGCTTTTTTCGTTCGCATCGCCAGCTCTGGGCAGATTTAAGACGCAGAAGCCACATCAAGATTAATTCATACCACCAGTAAGCCAATGTGGTAGCTGGAGCACATCCCTCATTTTGCCCATTCTCACACTGCTTGTAATAAAGGCAGCAGTCTGTAGGGAGGCTGAACAGGAGAGCGGGGTTGTGTGGGGAGGTGGCTATATCTGCTGTCAAAAGGCAATAAACCAGAAACATATTCCATTTGAATGAGCGCTATTCTGCACCGTTCCACACTGAGTGGTAATAAGCAGGCCCAAGGGTTGCTCTGGACGTGGGCTCTCCAGTCACATTAAAGGTTCCCCCCACGTTCGGCTAAATGGGAGCATTTGGAGGGTTTTCAGTCACAGAAGCACATGTATTGTACGCTATACCAACAAATGCGATCCATTCGCTCTCGGAAGACAAGGTTGTTTTTTTTGCGGTGTAGCCCGTAAAGACATATTTTACACACCTGAATAAGGTGTGAGCATCAAGCTGTTACACAGTAGGACGAGTTTGCCATCTGCTATAGCTAGCGACATTAGCAATCGTTAGCACTGCGGAGCCCCTGTTGGTTGAGCAATGCCGTGTGATACTGCTAGCTCATGAGGCGGCATGTGGATCAGGAGGTGGAGCGTGTTGGCTGGGAAACGGAAGGCTGCTAGTTTGAATCCACAGCTCCACTGGCTGATTGTCAAGGTGTCCCTGAGCAACACACCTCTGCATCAGACGAGCTGGCGGTTGCCTTGAAACGTTTGATGCCGTCGGTGTGCGGATGCGTCTATAAATGGTTGAATGGAAGGCAATAGCTGTGAAGCGCTTTGTGGCCTCTGGTTAGAAAAGCGCTATATAAGTGCAGTCCATTTACTATTTACAATCGCAAGGCCAAGATGCTAATGCTATTTTTTTTATACATAATACAGATATGGAAACACATCAGTTATTTTTCATTTTTCGTCTTAGGTTCGTTCTTCACTTGTCAAGGCAACGTAAATGTGTTTTTCCCAAACCAATGAATGAATCATCCATTTTGTTTGTGCAAGAAAGCGACAGAGTGTGAGATTGAAAAATAAAAAACACTAACAATACTGTTATGGAATTTTCCACATGCAGAGGCCTATAAGTGCTCGCCATTTTGGTTTCAATCGCTGGTTCCCTTTGCTAGAAAGCTTCCTCAAACCTTGGTGTCCATCTAGGTGCACACATTCTGTACGGGGATCGACCTAGCCTTCCCCAGACCCCAGGCTGAGATAAACCAAACCAAACATCCATATTCATGATATCAGTAACAAGATAAGCTCTATATCCGCAGAGTGCATTGGATATCGCATAGAAATCCAGATAAAGCAGCTTTAATCCAGGATGTCAACAATAATTGTATGTGCGCTTAAAGCCTAACATAGTGCGATGAATTGATATGAATGCAAAGCCATCAGTGTAGCATTAAAACAACGGAAGTAGTTGCCAAATGAAACGCTTGGTGAACCATCTTCAGGACTCACGTTTCACCAGCATTTCAAATGATGTAATGAGTAGCTTCAGGTTAGTCATGCTCTGAGAGTAGACTGGTATTTTCAACCGCAGGAATGTAGCATTTAGCAACACGTCAGGTTGGTTTAATCAATAGCATGTGATGCTATTACTTTACCAGGCAGCAGCCAGGAACCATTATTAAAAAACAAACAAAATCGACATCCACCAACAGCACAACTACTGCATCTTCTCACTGCTTTCCAATATACCGACTTAAACAACAAAGGATCAAAACTTACTAGACAATACTGTTTCCCTGCTTCAAACAATCCAATGTTCCCGTTAAAAAATAAAACGGAAGAGCCCGATCATCGACATCTTTGGTCCAGGATGTGCATTATCCATTTTCCATTATCCTATGGTCCAACTCCTCCGCAGTTTCGAAAAAGGTTGTTGCGGAAGAAAAAAACCAAGGTAATATTTAAAAATATAGCGAGTGCAGCGCCCCTTTAAACAAAAGCAACCAGCCACTGAAGACCGGGTTATCGACCAGCAGGGGCGTCAGGGTTTACTGCTGGAGATTTTATTTAAAGAAAGTAGTGTAGCACAGTGGCACAGTTAGAATGACAACCTCACAGCAAGAAGGTCATGGTTTCGAAACCCCAGGACCTACAAAGCACAAACCCCTGAAAAGTTGATCATCGGCAGAAAATATCCAATTATCAGTACGATCGGACTCACCACTGCCCCGACTCTTGCGGTTGGCCTTGCCCCCTGTCAGCAGCATCTTCAAGCTGTTCCTGAACATGGTAGAAGCAGACTCCCCAGACCACCCTATAGAGAAACCTGTGGAGAACAGAGAAAACAAACATGTGTGAGTGGGGTGAGGGGGTTTCAGCGCATAGTGCGGCTGCAAAAACAGCCTTTCAGCGCAGAACAGCACATCAACATGCCTGGCTTTACATAGACCAAAGATAATGGCTCCCACACCTCCCCTTCTAACTGTGATGAGAGGCGAATTCATCCCGAACACATAAGTTAAGGTTAACACGCTCACAGAAAGGTAAGTAGTGATATGGGAGCACGCTACACACATCGTTCCATCTTAGAACCGAAGGAAGATTGTCGGCGGTGAGTTTACGATATTTTAACTCAGCACTGACTGGTCTTCAACCCGTCACAGATTGTTATTTGTATACAGGCTGGGTCGGATGTGTACTTAAGCGTTACTCAAAAATGGTCAGACTAAGAATTGGAAATCAATGTGACAATCGAGAGGGATGCATATTAAGGAGTTTTGACAAACTGGGCAAGGGGAACGGAGATTGCAACTAACGACAAAGGATTAACAGGCTAATTTGCCCTCTTATTCGATCTTGGAGAGTATCCATACTTAGTATTGGACAGGGCTGAACGGATCAATAGATATTAGAAGTCTTCCGCAACAGAAAGGTTCACCCAAACAATTATTCAATTCCAAATATCCCATTTCAAATCTTGTGAGGCTAAACTAAAATAAGAACTGACTTTCAAAAGTTAAAGAGCATTTAAAAATAACACTATCACACACACTCACACACACACACACACCCCCCCCCCACCCCCCACCCCCCACCCCTCTGGACGATATGTGCTGTTGTGTGCGATGGTGGCCAGCAGATGTTGTGACTCAGCCAGACAGAATCTGAGGAGTGGCCACTTGACCCAGACTACAACAACATAACCTTAACAGAGGCAAAAACTCCAACCCCCCCCTGTCTCCTTTTGTTTTGTCTTGCGGGAACACAAGGGGAGGAGAAAACCTTCTTGCCGCAGGAACGTTAGACCGTGTTACACAACGGAGGACGCCAGAGGCGGCGGCGTCGACACCGAGCCGCCCAAGGCCCAACTGACACGCTCTGCTGGGCGGGCCCGATAGCCACGCCCTGATACCCGGAGCCACGCCCTGACACCCGGAGCCACGCCCTGACACCTTGAGCCACGCCCTGACACCCGGAGCCACGCCCTGACACCCGGGGCCAAGCCCCGACACCCGGAGCCACGCCCAGACACCCGGAGCCACGCCCTGACACCTTGAGCCACGCCCTGACACCCGGAGCCACGCCCAGACACCCGGAGCCACGCCCAGACACCCGGAGCCACGCCCAGACACCCGGAGCCACGCCCTGATACCCGGAGCCACGCCCAGACACCCGGAGCCACGCCCAGACACCCGGAGCCACGCCCAGACACCCGGAGCCACGCCCAGACACCCGGAGCCACGCCCTGATACCCGGAGCCACGCCCTGGCACCCGGAGCCATGCCCAGACACCCGGAGCCACGCCCAGACACCCGGAGCCACGCCCTGACACCTTGAGCCACGCCCTGACACCCGGAGCCACGCCCTGACACCCGGAGCCACGCCCTGACACCCGGAGCCACGCCCTGGCACCCGGAGCCACGCCCTGACACGCTGGGACCCCTCACAGGACCTCAAATGTTCCACCTCACAATTTACAATAGATATGTAATCCATGTAAAATGGACATTATACCTTCGGATACGTTACCCTCATTGCATAATTGACGTCATATTTTAAGGTTTATCTTCTTGTATTAAGCGTCAAAAATGCAGCAGTCAAATAGATGACTCAGGGAGATGGGATTATGGAATGTAAACAGCACTCTGATTGGCTTAGGTTATAGCCAATGAGGCACAGTGAATCAGCAGCGTTAGGAGAGTAGAGTTAGGTTAGACATCACAATTTGGCCATGATATGACTGAGGCAATTAGGCTATGAGATTAACGATATGCTACAGCAGAACCAGAATCTGCACAAACCGAGGAAAGCAGAGACATTTTGATCAAACCTGCTCTACGGCACGGTCTCATTACATCCATTAGGCCTACGTTTGTTGAAAATGTAGATTTTCTGGGGTGTACTTTCAAAATCATTATAATCCAAAACGACGGCACTAAAAAATATTATGTACTTTGGGATTATCCCTACAGCCTGTAGATGTTGCATGGACGCCAAGCCCACCATACCACCATGTGTTCTGGCATGTAGACTGACATGTTTATTTGTGAATGAAACATTAGTGCAAAAAGTGCCGGTGAATACACCCTATTGTGAACCACAGAAAGGGAGTTGTGCAGAGTGTATTTTGTTAGTTATTCGTGAGTGAACTTGGACAATGAATTTAGTATATTACAAAATATACCCATTCAGAATCAGTAGTAGAGGGATCATTGGCGATAAATAAAACATCTGTGACCTTATTTGCTATGCAGCACAGCTTGGTCCAGAGCCATGATGGTTAACGCTAAATAAAGGATGAGTCTGTCCAAGGTGCTTCTATAAAATAAGAGTCTGAAAATGATTGGCCAACTTGGAATTCTTGGTTCACACTGCATTCCTTTTATTGGACCTTTATTACAACAGGAAGTCCAAATGATGCGAGATACTCCAATACAAGCTAATACTTACAAATAAGCCCTTGAAAATATTGGACAGAATTACCCAAGATGAACAGCTAAAAGACAAACAAGATATTATACAACGCTCACACACACACACACACACACACACACACACACACACACACACACACACACACACACACACACACACACACACACACACACACACACACACACACACACACACACACACACACACACACACTCTTGGCAGTGCAAATTGAATTAAAGATTGAAGTCAACGCAACAAGGAAGCCATCAATTCCCTGGATGTCAATTTAGGCTCCAACAGCTCATTTTAAATATTATGTATAGTAGAGTGGCCTCCAGAATTGTATTATTTTTGTATAAATATGATGAATATCTATGCTTCAAAATGTCATGAAATATTACCTGCCCCGTCTATCATTTGCTAAGCCAGCACTGTGGCACGGTTTGATTGATGCCTTATAAAACATCAGTCTCATTTGAAGCACAGCCAAAACGTTACAGTTAGTTATATTTATAGTAAACCACTGGGAGTATTACAGTTTTAAGTTGAACAATACAGGTTAAATAGTGACTCCAATAGGTTGATATACGGACCCCAAAACTTACCTCCACAACAACTGACATCGACAAGCAGCTTTCAAGAATCATAAAAACTCAAGTTAAAAACATTCAGGTGATTTCAATGATTCATAGAATCTATATTTCACGAATGAAGGCCGGCCCAAAGAGGGAGGCGATGCGAAGCCACAGATTCCCCTCCAATGCAAGTCATCAGCTCATTGATATGGAGCGGGCGTCTTCACGGGGCCACCTCTGGGGACTGGTAGGACATGCCAACGTACTCAAAAGGTCACGTTCATTGACATGCACGCTCATAAAAAAAAAAAAAAAGGAAACACGACCGGGGTTGGGGGGGGGGGGGGCGTGGCCCGTGAGGCGCCCGGATACACACGGGTTCTCGCGTGTCCTCCGACGCGCTACACCTCAAAGCACAAATCAACGTGAGCCCTGAGCGTCAGCCGCGGTTTAAATCTCGCCTGCCATTTTCCACAGGGCGTCTCCTCCGAGCCGTCTGGAACCACCTGACCCAGCCCCCCGCCGTGCGTGTCAGAGCTCTGATGAAAGCCCCCGACACACGGGGGATGATATATAGAGGAGGACCTTGGCGTCCCGTCCCATAAATCTGATATTATATGCATGGAAATGCGCTTGCGGGGCAAGGCTAAAGCAGTTTACTAACTGGCAGAGCAGAAAATGGGGAAAGATACCGCTGTCTGTTTCAAAAGGGAGGCAATCAATGTTTGAAATCTCAGACGACGAGATACTGAGTAGGCAAGTGTGTACCGCGTGGCACACACACACACACACACACACACACACACACACACACACACACACACACACACACACACACACACACACACACACACACACACACACACACACACACACACACACACACACACACACACACACACACACACACACACACACCCCAATATCCCAGCTAAAGCAATGGTTCATCCGAGGGTGTATAAGCCAATGCAGCTCTCTCATTCCCACTCTCTCTGACCCTCTGTACCCGCAGTGTGTGTGAAGGAGAGCCAAGAAGCAGCATGCTTCTCCGAGATAATGTGCATAAGCGGATGACGACCATCTCAGGCTATTCAAGGGGCACATTATAACGCAGCTCCGGCGTGCCTTAGAACGCGCACTTGAAAACACACAATTGAACCACTTGTGCAGAATGGCAAGGAACAACAGATTAAACGTCATTTAGAATGAGGGTCTTGTTAGTGGCTCTTGAGGATGACATTAAATGGCATTCATGTGGCATTGAGCGTCTTGCTGGCGTTTTACAGGGACTTTTTAGATGGACCAGGTACTTAGGGCTTGACAAGAGGGCAAGGAGTCGGATTTGTTCCTTCAGGACTTGAATGGAATTCTGCACAGTGACAAAAATATGCCCCTTAGCTCTATGGATGCACCAATGTATGGGCTATCCCTTTAGATCGTCCATCAACGCTCAAAATATGTTAACTCCGGATCAGTCGATGACGTTTAACGTTGTCCCATGTTTGAGTACCAGGTGATTTTGCCATGTTCTACTTTGTTAAATGCTGTTAGTATATGTTGACACCACCGAGGATAATGTATGTCTGCAGTCTGCTAGACAATACATTCCAGAGTTGAGGTGATTTCAGCCCATTTATTACAGAAGACCTCATTATAGCTTTTGTAATCTGGCCTAATTGAAATGTTTAAGTCACTGCAGAGAATGACTACCCATACATCATCTTTAATATTCGTAAAACATGAAAAGAATCCAGCAGAGAGCCAGCAGGTGCAGCATTAGTCTTCTTCGGTAGAAAACCCAAGCTACAATGTGCAGCTCTGTGACCCTCCATTAATTACAAAGCTTATTTATAAATCAATAAAAATCCCTTTAAATGGGTCTGGGGATGGCAAAGGCCAGTGTTATCCAATGAGATTGATCTCATGTTTCTCCTGGCCAACCAATTAAACTCTGTCTCAGAGGAAACCGTGCAGGCATAGCTATAGAATTACACATGCTACTACGCCCACACACACGCACGCATCCCCCTGGGAGTGTTCTTATTGTAATTACCTTGATCGCAGATGTTAGGGAAGGTCAGAAACAATGGTATAGCAGAGTTCTACATTTCATCTCAAAACGAACATGAAATCCATCTTCTTACACAATCAGACGGCGCGAGTTTTGAGTTTAAGATTGTTGGCCTGAGCCTCAGGAAACACCAACACTCACAGGAAAACAATATGCAATGGTGAATCCATTTCGGATGAACCCCTTGCAGTAGGGAAGATGATAATATGCATTGCACTAGGAAAAGCATGGAAGGTACCTGTATTGTAATGACCAAGGGGCTGTCTGTCTAGACTGAAGATGTGCGTAGGACATAGTCGGAAGTGTGTGCTTAGGGTCCCAGCCAACTTCAATGTCAAACATTGAGGTTGGTTGGGGAGCAGCATTGTTTTTCCTGTTTACTCTGAGGAAGCGCTACAATATTAACCAAGTCATCCATAATGCATTGATTTCCGTAGCTTATGTTTATAGACTGTATGTGGCCAGGGCTGCTCAGAATACCAGGGAGAATATCAGAGGGTCTAGGAGAGGAAGGGAGGGAGCGCGGTCCTGCTTATCAAAAAGCCAGAATGATCTGAAGATGTACCGATTCCTCAGAGGAGGAAGGAAAAATACACAGGTGAGGCGCGCACACACACACACACACACACACACACACACACACACACACACACACACACACACACACACACACACACACACACACACACACACACACACACACACACACACACACACACACACACACACACACAAACAGCCCTCTCTCCCCCAAGTTTGCTGCCGGACACTGTGCAGCGTTGCTGGGGCATAAATCAGACTTCCATCTCCAGAGTGCGGACGGCCTGGGAAACTGGGCTTCCATAAATCACCCTCGTATCAATAAGGGGAAGTGTCTTCCCCGGGCCGGCAAGGTGAGGGGTGTAACTGGTCGACTCACGGCCCACTTAATGCTGGACGGAACAGAGGTCCGTGCATCCCGCCGGGAACAGATTACTTATTCATCTACATTAATGTCACACCCTGCTCGCCAAGTCGGCGAGCAGGGGGGGGGGGGATGACGTCTGGGGGGGAGCTACTGATGTCTGCATCAGGGTGTTTGATCAGTCACCAATTAGACCGACGTGGTTATGAATGAAGTTAAGACGGGGCTTTCTGCAGAGGCAACCCAACCCTCATTGCTCTGGGTGAGTCGGTGTGGAGGAAGCTGTCTGTTAGTGTTGTTGCCAGAGCAAGGTGGAATGGCATAGGTTCGAAATGTAAATATGAACCGAAAACTGAACTTCAGCAACGTTTGTGTTACTCGATCTCTTGAGACCAGTGTGATCAATCTCTGGACATCTGTCTATTGATGGAAGGGTTTAACACCAATAGGCTCAAAAGCATATCATATCTAACACATGACATGCTAAAATGTGTGAACCTGCCATATCATCAGTAGTCTAACTCCATGTCAGCAGTGTACATCAGGCCCTGGTTCAGGTGCCAAGATGTAAACAAAAAGGCAATACATCTCACGAGAGCATAAAGACTCCAAAAGTAAGTAGGACCAGCATGCCCGTCTCCGAGGGCCTGCTGGCATCCTTCATTTCTGCAAGGACATTTTTGTTCTAACTGCTTGTGCTGGTTCCAGCTTCCTGTGGCCAAATCTATAGCACTGTGGCAACGAGGAGATGATCGTTAAGCTACATCGCTTGCTTGAGAATGAATAATGCCTCCAGCGTAGCGAGAGAAGAGATGGAGCGACCGCAGCGCTCCTGCTAGCTACCCACGCCAACAGGCTTCAAGCATAGCATAGCATAGCATAGCCCAGTGAGTTACGATCTGCTTTGGCTGTGTCAGGGCCCTGTGGGGAAACAGAAGGCCTCCTACATGGAGCCGGGAGGATGCAGTTACCGTTACCCGAAATCCACACGCGGGCACGCACGTATACACGTACACGCAAGCACGCACACACACACACGCGCTCACATACACACGTACACACATGGGCACGCACGTACATACACACATGGGCACGCACGTATGTACACACAGAGGCGCGTACACACACACACACACACCCCAAACACACACACACACACACACACACACACACACACACACACACACACACACACACACACACACACACACACACACACACACACACACACACACACACACACACACACACACTTAACTGGTTTAAGTCTGTCACCCGCTCTGCCTCTCTGACATAATGTTATTCAAGGGAACCTCGCCGAAATAACACGTCCGCCACAGTCCAAGAAGAAACATAAAATGTAAAGTAATTGATTGTTTCCCACCCCGCCGTCGCTTCCCCCACCATGCTGCAAACTCTAAACCGTCTGAATGTTTGTTTCAAATTATGCCAGGGAATTAGCCAATAACGCGAGCCAGGTAGCCAGGTTTAGACGAGGGGAAATGAATAATTCCAATAAGGACAGAAAAACATTCACACGCTTCGGGCTAAATACGTTAAAAGGTGTTTGAAAGTTCCCTCGCAGTGCATGCAGTGTCTCTCCCACACCTCATTCTGATGCCGGGGCTGGAGGAATGGCAGAGACCGCAATTGTCGTTGATTAATGGAGAAGCATTTTCCCCTGGCAGACATCAAAGTGACGGCAGCAGCAGCACCTGATTTTAATTTGTTGTGCGTGTGCGACATTAGTCTCTCTTCGTCTTTGTTTGGATGCCGCTGTGAATAATAAAGAGCCGGAGACGGCGCTCCATGTGGAACATAAACCACGCCACGCTGAAGAGCCGGCTCAACAAAGGGAAAACCAGGAAACGCAAACCGCACCGCACTTTCACTATCGGTTTGAGGAGGAATCGCCGGAATCGACTGATTTCGTTAATTTGTTGACTTCTAATCGATTGTCACTGTGTCACGTTTCCATGTTTGTTTTTGTGTGTCATAGAATAAATGCCTGCAGGGGGGCCTGCTGTAAATGCATCTTGTTATTTCGGGAATAAAACGGTCTCTTGTGTATTTATATCATTGATAGACAGAACAAGGTGACTTGGGGAGTGTGCAGGTGTCAGCTTTAATGCCGCCATCTACTAGAAATCATTAGTTGCTGCCTTGAAGCGTGGAAAGGCAACAGAAACTGAAGGAAGCGCGAGAACGTTATCTACATATCGTCAGATATCTACTGTCTAGTGTTATAATAAGCATACAACATTCAAGTTCATATCACAAAATGGATGTTCCAAAAATAAAGGGAAACTGCTGTACACTATCAAGATTTTCATTTTAGCAATTCTGGATAATACCAATTTTCTCTTCAAGACTTAAATATTCACCTCGTTACCGCGGGTGAAAACAGGCCAAATCAGATACAGATAAAATAATTTGTCGGCTGCCGCCACAAGTCCATTTTCCCTTCCACTTCTTCGTGCTGCCAATTCAAATTAGACCTTCACCTACCGGCCATTTAAATGGACGGCTGAAGTCACTGCATAGACTCCGTGAGCAAAACAGATGGGGTCATATTATTCTGATTATCTAAATGTAATGTAACTTCTGGCCTTTCATCTGCCATCCCAATATACGGGCCTTTGCACGTCAATCAAGGAGACTCTGCGGTGTACACAAGGTTTTGCATAAATCCTGTGAAAAGGCCCCATCTTGTATCTCCTCAGTACCCAGCCCCTTGTTCAAACAAATGGGCCGCGGCTTTAGAAAAAACTCATGGCCTCATGTTTGACGAATGGCTTGGACGTGCAAATAGAGTCGTGACATGGCAAGACAAGGTCATTGTGCAGAATGCTATTAGTGGCAGGTAATCAACCTTGGTGCGAGCAAATTTGCATTGAGATTGAGGCAGTTAAAAAGCTGCCGATGACTCTGACCCCAGCAAGGGGTTTAAATTAAAACCTTAAAATGTAATAGATGGGGATTCAGAGGCATCATCTCCCCTCCTTTTGGGAAGATCTTTAGCACGGTTTGGGGCCCTCATTTCTATTGTAGAGAGTAGATAATGAAACAGGCAAAGGTTTGTTCTCGGGTTCAATTCCAAGGGCTATAATTGAGGGTGAATGGATGAAAATCTTTCAGTGGTTGGAGGAAAAAAAAAAAATCTGTTTCTGGTAATCCTTCCATCTTGGATGGGCCCAGCTGCCATTCATTCAAGGGGCCACTGTCTGGGGGCCTGAATGAAAGTCCACACATATCCCTCATGGTTCAGCCGCCATACTCTGTCAGGGCGAGGTTTGGCCCCCCCGACACCTCCAGCCAGACCCTATCTGGCTGCCTTAACTGGGCAACTTTGTAGAGCACAACCCTTTGGCCAAACTCCTGTCAAATTAACCCCTGCAAGCTTTCATTTTATGTCCACAAGTACTGCCCAATTAGACTCATTTGTCTATCGTGCCCGGCAACATGTCTGCGGCCTGTACGGAGCTTGTAGTGATTTTACGTCTCTGGATATAAGAGTCTGAAATAGCGATGGGCTCTCCTGCTTGGGGGTAATGCATATTGAGCGCGACTGACAGGTCTATAGACTCACCGTGGGCTCTTCAGAGCCAAAAGGTTCTGGTTTTCATTACAAATCGGTAGAGCGTAGCAAATGCGGCTTGCTTTAAACTAATAATCTAAACATTTAGGTGGGAAAGAATTATGTTCATATGATCATGCATAAAGTTATCGTGAAAGTGTGCCAACATTGAAAAATCTGTTTCAATATAACTATAAAGATACAGCTTGCGATTTAGTGAGAACACCACACCAAACGTGCTACCTCCTTGTCAACAGTTACTCAGTGGAGGTGTTAAAATACGGGGAGACTTTCGAAAGAACGTCTCAGGGGTCTGCTTCTCCAACTTTCCGGCAAGAACCAAAAGGCTGGTGGACACGGGGCCATCAAAGATTCAGGGGGCATAGATTTAAAACCGCAGGAACCAAAAAAAATGCTCAGATCAATGAGATACCCGAGTCCAACAAAGCAGCTGGAAATAGAAACTACTTAAAGATCACAAATGGTGACAATAAGTCAGAAGGGCAAATGTAATGACTTTTGGTGCGGACCAAATGAGTTTCTGCCCACTCCTCGACCACCTGGTGCGCGACAAAGACGGAGAAAAACAGATCCGATGTCAGAGGCGATGTTTACAATAGTTGGGTTTCCTATTCCGACAACATCTGGGGAAATAACGTCATGCATTATGCCAACATGGCCGGGAGCGGGATTTTGTTAAAGGTAGGTCACGTTGTGTGAGGCATGAGGATAGTGAATGTCGAATACATTTGTCCAGCCTTGTTGCATTATTTACACCGCCACCATCATATTTACGCTCACACAGAACTTTTGCTAAAATCTGAATAAATCCAGTAAATATACGCCTAGGATTTACATTTTTCATGTGGAAATAATAACTAATATTAAATTGTTAATGCGGGTGACAAGGTGACTGCAAGTTAATTAATCGTTTATTTTCCTTTCCTTCTGTTTTCCTTGTTTCCTCACCTTGCCTTCAGGCATTTTGGGAGCTAACACCAAGACCTGTCCTCCAGGTCATAGAATACCTGAGGATGTCAGCTCCTTGTGCATACATAACATGCAACACACTCCAACAATCATACATTTGAGTAACAGACAATTCGCCAATAAGGCCCTCTTTCGAGTATGATCAGCTGCCATTTTCAACAGGATCAAGAGACTGGAGAGTGGGATTGTGTCGACATATTTCATCCATTTACTCCTCAGGAAAGCTAATGCAGCTCGCAAGAGTGGTAATCCTGGCAACGTGGTGTGATGATGACCCCAATCGTATTAAGCGTAAAAATGGGGGGAAAACAGGATAAAAACATCTAGCCTGTAAACCTGCTCTTTTAGCATAGCATGCTGGATGAATGCTGTCAGTGAAGAGCCGGACTGAAATACATCCAATCCAAGGTGTTAAGCTAGCGACCTTAGATGGCCATCTGATAGCCAGAACTATTGCCGTATATCAATAAATGTCTGTTACAATCTAGCCTCCCTCTCCTCGTGTGTCAATATCACGGCCGACAGTTGTTTACTTCAAATCGAACACAAGATGAAAGTAAAAGAATAAGAGCCAAGATTGCTCAATCTTACGTACGGTTTCGTTCAATTGAAATGCGCCCCGTCAACTGCGTCATAAAATGGCTTAAATTAGGATCCTAATCAATTGTGTGGTACACGGAATGAAATTACTTTCTTTTCATGCAATGTTTTCATGTGATGTAATTATAAGACATTTGTGATTAGTCCTAAGCCCCTAGCACTGATTCCGTTAGAACACGCAAATCTGTGCGAATAAATCCAGAATCCAAGACACACACCGAGATTCCAAGAAACAGACACACACACACAGACACAGACAGACACTCAGACAGACGGACAGACACACCTAATACATTCATCCCTGTATGATATTCCTCCGTCAGTAATGCAGTGAAACAGCTGCTTGTTGAGATAAAGAGGCAGTCAGACGCAATGATTAAGATTGACAGCCAGTAGCCGCATCCCTTTGCCCAGCCAGGGAAAGCAGAGCCTCTGCCAGAGGAGGGAAATACCTGTAGTCCCTTGAACCATTCCCAAAGGTCAGAGCCGGACATAAGAGAGCCAGTCTATGGATGGGCTTACGTAAGCCACCAGGGGCGGGTCGTGCCAGGCCCGGAACAGCAGATGAAAAAATACAACGCTGGGTTCTGTTGCCCTCTTCAGACGGTTTGTGTAAGCCTGACACACACTGTCAAAAATCGACAGTGGGACAGAAGTTATATAAGTGAAGGCTAGTAGGCAGACTGTTCAATGGGATCTACTGCATTATTCTTTTTTAAATGAGGGGCAACGTATTGGATTAAAGGGGTGATATTATGCCGCCAGGTGTGAGTGTTATTTGCCATTACAAGCCGTTTGAAAATAAAGAAATATTGCAATTTTAGTGACATCACAAGTGGCACTGTCATTGTTTGATGGCAGTTTCATAATCATTGCCATGATATAAGCTTATAATAACTATATTTTATGTAAGTTACATATGATTTGACCATATAATATTGTACTATTATCTGGGAAAAAAAACAACATAAAAAGAAAGCATTTTTTTTCAACAGATGTATTTCTATGCCTGGTTATCATTATATCATTATCATCATGCAGGACCAAAAACGTTTATGTGCTTCATACATACTTTATATATACTCTCGATGGGTATGGCCGAAAGGCCTACTTATTCGAGAGCAAAACCCATTTACCTGAAATTAGGTCAGAATCGTCCACACAAATATCCAAGAAGCGCTCTAAAAAGGCTGACAAACGACACTCCACATATCCGGTTATCCATTGGCTGGAGCAACCGTGCCGGCTGCCATCTTTTTGTTTTGAATCCATTTAATGGATTCTGGGGGATAGGGCAGGAAGAGGAGGGCTGGACCCAGCTGTCAATGATGGCTGGCAGAGATAAGAGGGGAGGAGTGGGCCTCAACAAACCTGTGCATACATGCTCCCAGTGGGATCTTGGTTTAAAGAATTCCCTCAAAGCCCCCAACAATACACAGATGGCTCTGATTAGCTCCGTCTCTGGCAGAATATTCACCTTTACGTGGCCCATCTATACCAAGGACTTTTTAAGATGCAAAGCATTTCACAGAGTTTATTCAACCTTAATGTGTTGTAGGGTCTTTCATAACCAAATGAAGATTCGGGCTTGCGTCGACTTTCAGAAAATTATGTACCCCAGCTCAAGTCAAGAACGGTTCGAAGTAATTCAATAAGCTGCTCAATAATACATTTTATTAAATTTATTATATATTGTAGGTACTAAATTATTCGAGTGTAGACCTGACCTGGTTTCGGAAACGTTTTCTGTCCAATTCTGACACTGAAAGTTCCCAGACTGCAAAACAATTTTTCATTGTCTGCCCATACTATTAATATGCAAAGAGCGTCAAGGGGAAAGTGTTGAAAATGTGATTATAATGGGGGTCTGGCTCAGTCCAGACTCTACTTGAATGCAGATTCGCAACACATTTTATTCATGCTTCTTATTTGCGCATTAGAACAGACTCTCTGACCTTAATGTCTATTGGAGCCTGCCTTCTCTGTGAGGGATAAAGACAAGCATTCAAAAGGTCTTAAGGCCGGTCCACTGCGGCTGTAGTTCAAAACAACATCTATGCTACAATGATGGTCGACGGACAATTGACTTCTAAGAACGCTGCATCTTTCAGATCAAGGAAGAGCCCTTTTAATGTTGTTCTACAAAGCGTTAGGGTGAAGCCACTGCCCAGTCTCGATTAATAAGCAGACTTAAACATACCATTACACTCTCACATTTAAAAAAAATAATAATAATCTGTCATCTGTGTCCCTGTAAGTGATCATGTATAAAATTAACAGCCCCAAGTCTGTTGAATCTGCTGAATGTTTGATTCCTCCTCAGTGAGCAAATCACAGCGCAAAGCCAGGGCAGCTGCCTTCCATCGCATGCCACAGAGTCCAAAAACTAAGCAACACATCCAGCATTCAACCCAGCCTCTACCGTTTTAATGGCCTGCGTTACAATTAGGCGGGCTTTTAGGGGAACCATGCATGCAATCGGGGAGAGGTAAAAAAAAACAAAAAAAAAACACTGTGTACTTGAAATGTGACAGATGAAAAAGACTGTTAACAGCGCCAGTTGGTCGCTTGCTCCCTCAGTCCTGCTCATTAGTAGGTTAGTAACATGAGCAGGCCTTTCTCCAGCTTACCAGTGTCTCCGTGTTACATATTACACCTCACAGCAGAGCTGCCTTTCTCCCTGCCGCTGTGGCTGTTCTGACAACAGGAAGAGGTACAGGAACACCACTGCAAGCATTGGAAATGTAATACCTCGTGTTGCTTAACACTGGTTTTCCAAAGCGTTTGCTGAAGTTATAATGGGCATGTCATTTTTCAAGGGAATACATTGAAGGAAATGGTTTTTTGGATGGCAGTTGTGAAGGATCCCTTAAAAACACATTGGGTTCTGAAACTACCACTTAGAATAGCAACTTTTTGAGAACAAAATAAAACCAGATACATTTCGCCAAAGAAACGAATACCATCTCAACGAGGACTCAAATAAACAGTGACATGGAAAGGAAATTAAGCCTTTTTTCAATGCAAGGGTTTCCGATCAAAATACATAAACTGAGAAGTGTGGTTGTCATCAAGTTCTATTTTAATCAAACCACATGTAAAAAAACGCAAAACTGACTCCACCACAGCTATTACAACAGTTGTTGTTGAAGGTTAAACATGCAGGTCATCTGTTAAACCATTAATCGCACATTCAGCTGAATTTTGATTCAGCTCCAGGGAATGTGTTTATGTACAGCCTCAGTCCAGCCACAGTATCTGGACATTTACTTTTATACAAACACAATGTTGTTTTATTCCCCACGAGCCATCCAGTTTTAGATTTGCATGGCATGCTTGGGAACGCGGGTGGCTTGATTGGACCAATTATTGTCAGACAGAACGTCGGTAACACTATCCATTTGCCTCTCTAATAATAATCTGGTATATGGACGAGTTCATGATGGCTTCAATGACTGAGGTGTACTCATCCAGGCAAAACAATCCCAAATAATCAACTTTCAAAACACTGTGTAGTCGTTGGTATCTTTTTTTGATGACACAATGCTTGTTCTGGCAGGCATTGGCGGGAAAAACCAAAAATAAAAGCACCCAAAGTAATAAATAACTTGTCATTCTAGTGTTCCAGTCATGGGATTGAATTAATCCGTTGATTCGATAAAAAGATGTATCAAATGTTTCAGCAAAGCCAGAATGTGATGCAATACCACGCTGTATCAATCGTTTCAGTAAGCCAAAATGAAACGCAATGAGGGTGGAGAATTTGTAAATAATTAATAGGGATTAATAATGAGGTGACATTCATTCAATTAAACTTGGCCTATTTAAACAGAAGAAAAAAGCAGTAGGTAACACTATTCCATATGGTGAGGTGTTGATAGAGTAAAAGGCTACACTACATTTTTTAACTTGTGAATATGCAGGGACATCCACGACTACAAGGCTTGAAGTCTTCAGTGTTTTGAATAAATAAATGAGCTGTCAGGCTAAAGAATTGTGGACAAATTGCTTTGAACGGTTTTACAACCCTCTCGACAATAATCTGGGTCAATTGTATCCTACGCCTCTGTATTTTTAGAGGCGTCGAGAAGTCGTCGGCACCTTTAATAGATCAATCATCCAATTGGTTGTAAAAATGTGATTGTACTATAACTTTGAATTGTTGATGTGTGTATATATATATATAAATGTGTGTAATACTTGCCTGCTTGGCTCTTCTGTATACGTGTGTAAACAATTGTAAGATGCTTTGGATAAAAGCCTCTCCTAAATGCCCTAAATGCAAGCACTAAATCTAAATGTAA
This sequence comes from Gadus chalcogrammus, assembly GCF_026213295.1. NCBI lineage: Eukaryota > Metazoa > Chordata > Actinopteri > Gadiformes > Gadidae > Gadus > Gadus chalcogrammus. The sequence goes on from NC_079429.1 coordinate 2,517,677, forward strand.
TTGGAATGAATTCTCATCAGTTGTCACAGGATGCCAGAGTTGACCAGTCGGTTTTGCACTTAGTGTGAGCGCGAAGCTTGGGGCCCATGATGGCCTATGAAGGGCCCGCTCAGTGCTGCTTAGGAGCCATAAGGAACCAATTCAACATAAACGGACAGCAGGCGGCGTTCACCCAAAACACCGCCTTCACTTAATGTCACCTCCGTCCATACATCGGATCAATTGGAAATGACGATGTACATTTTAAAGAATTCACGTGAGTGACAGCGTTGAGCCTTTCGGGATTTAGAACAAAGACCGCCGCCCCGGTAGTATTAAGAGCCCCCCAGGGATGCACGGTGCATCATGAGAAAGCCAATGCCAGCTTTAGCGGGTTGACATTGGGAACGACAGAGCCTGGAGGTGCAGATTTACCTCCTCTCTGCACCATCTGCTACAGCAGGAACTAAGTCACATCAGCAGCTGAACGGCGGAGGCAGCAAGATGGATCTGAACCGCGAACAAACAGGAGAGTAAGCAGGTCCACGCACTCCCTCTTCGTTACTTTACCTCGCCAAATCTGATCCATCAAAACTGTCAGCGCAGACTTTAGGGCTGTGTATAAGGCTACAACAAATAGCAGTTTGAAAAAGCTAACCGAGAAAGAAAGAGTTTTGGAAGACGAGAACAAGCACGGCTAATCTTCCAAGACCCATGGAGAGTTACACTATTTCCAACTCTAAAACCTGTCAACTGATACCTCTGCCAGGTAACATTCATAGGGATGGACCTGAAGGCTTGTAACTCAATCTTCACCGCTGATCCGCTCCAGAAACTAACATCTCATTCAGAACATAATAACAAAATCGCCTTGTTCACTGCTTGCCCATTTTGGGCAATAGTCAAATTAAAATTAAAATAAAAAAGGTAAAAAATAAGATCTGGTTTTCACACTAGCCTATCCAAAGCCCTGTTATGTGAAACTATACATATACAATGTGTGTATCATCAAAAGGCTTTATTTATTTACCGAAATCTCGAGTAAATATGAATAAGAACCAAGACAGCAGCACCCAATAGTGGTGGGTAGTCCATCAGCCATTCAGATGTGCAGCTGGCGCTTGGGGAAATCCCTGGTATTTGCGGACTAGAGTTAACAACCCCTTCAGCCCTCAACCCCCCTCCGGGGAACAACCGTTCTCCTCAGATCCCCTTCACCGACCCAACACCAATAATCAACCTCAATGACATCTTAGGCTTGATGATGCTTCATTACATGGTCTTCCTTCGCACGTAGCTAAAAACGGGGAAGATTACCGTGAAACTGTAAAACATCCACCCGGTTAAATACTGTTTGTGGGGGATGCTTACGGAAATAAAAAAGTATTGGGTTACACAGCCCCGCCAGCGCCAAGGCTCTGCAGAAGTCCATTGCACATCACAAAGAGAGCTAATGCTAGTGTCAATGACGTGACATTGACACTGAGTGAGTCTGCCGCTTCGTATCTACCTCCTAGTCGCACTCCCTGCTAGAGCAGGAATCACGCCAGAGCAACAACAGACTGCAAGAGCCAGCAATACGGATCAAAGGCAACCAGGGATCAGTCCGTCTTCTCCTGGCCCTTGCCTTCTGCCAGAGGTCTGTATACAGTATCCGTATATTATGCGGTAAAATGTATTTATTCAAAGCCATATGGGGCGTGACGGGTTGTGCAGTAACTCAGGAGGTGGAACGTGTCGACGGACAACCAGAAGGTTGTTGGCCATCCAAGGGGTTGAATGCTGCACAAAAAGACTAAATCAGGGGGGGGGGAGGTTTTCTCAAGACATACAATGTACGGAGAATATAGGGTCTTTGTCAATATCGACACAGAATAGACCACTCTGAAAGTCCTTTCATGACCTTTGGAAATGGGAGGAATGCATTGTATGTCGGTTTATGGTTTGGGCTGTAATGTAGGCTCCCCCTACACATGGCTCACTGTGCGCGGCTCCTTTGTGCACTAGCAGCTATGGGTCGCGGGCGATTCACGACGCGAGAGGAGCCAGTGTCAAACGGTCAGAAGGCATTTTAGTCAGACAAAGCATTAGCATCGCTGCCTTCTGCCAAGAACTGAGAGCGGCGTTCTCCGCGGTTAGCCTCTCTGAGAGGGGAGAACGGGTTCAACCGGACCGCGCCTGCAGTTCATTTGCTGTGCTCCAGTCCCCCTCAATTGCATACATGGGAAGACGGCAACTGTCACTCTGCATACTGCCATGCCACTTCACGCCCCGCACCGCTTTAGCCCGCCAACAGAACAAGTATCATCTGCTTTGCACAAAACAATAACAATACCGGTAATGTATATTTAGAGTTTTTACAGCCCATTCAATTTCTCATAGGGGTCTCCTTTGAACTACTGTCTTATTTACCAAACCAAGGCAATTATCTTACTGGCTGCTGCTGCTGCCCTGGCTGCCATAGTAACAGTCATTAGGCGCTGCAGCACTGCTGTCCTCTGTCCCCGTCCTCGTCCTCGTCTCCCAGAAGGAGGCTCAGGCTGTGTCCCCGAAAAACTTCTCCAGAAAATCGGCTTTGTATCCATTTCGAAGGCAAACAACAATTTCATGGCTGGCCAGTCGGAGAATAATTACATGTGGCCCCCGAGTCGACACATCGATCAGCCGAAATAAGACCATTCTCGACTCACGGCTTTGATGAAAACTTCACCTTCATCTTGGTTAGAAAAATAGAATCACACTGAGGACTGAGCAGTGCAACACCTCATCGGTGATGGAGCTTAGCTCGGTAAACCCCATCTATTATGCAGCATACAATCCTTCCAACAGGAAACCCTTCCAGCTAAGGTCATTAAAAAAATTATATATTATTTATTTTCGGTTTTATGGTTTGCGTCTTATATTTTTCTCTTCTGCCACAGGTGAAGCTTAACATGGAAAAAAAGGGAATTTAAGAATGCAGGAATTCTGAATGAGATCCAGGGGACAAAAATTGAATAGTTGTCAATGTAGCAGTAGTCCGTCAATGTAGCAGCAGTCCATCGAGAAACCACTGTCAATCAACACTTGATGGGCAGAACCACAACCCAGCTCCCTGGCACACTGCTACACTTGAGCACTGTGTTAAGATTTACCTTTAAAAAGGGAGCATTGAGAACGGCCCCGCTAGGGAAACCTGAGAGATGACTCACCATGAGGTGCCGGTCAGCAGGTCTCTGAATCGTGCTTTGAGGGCAGCAAGGCGCTACATTCCACTGGGCAGAACCATAGCCCAGATCCCTCTCCACCGTTGGCAGCTCGTCCTTTTTTCTACGAAGGCAACCACAGGGAAATAGGGTTAGATCCAAGATAAAAGCCGAACAGAGTGAGGCCTCTTTTGACACGACAGCGGAAACTAGAGTCACCAGACTCGGTCGCATGGGCAAGGACAAGCAGTGGTGGTTTACGAATCCTGGTCCCGTCTGTGTTTAGTGGGGATATAATTCTCCTAATTGTCATGCAATCAAGAATATGCGGGCTGTTTCTTGGTGGAGGGGACGGTTCCATCCACCATTGTCATCCAGAGATGATCTGACTCCTGTGCTGCATTCAATACGGTGCTGGGTATAATCATGTGAAAAACAATGACCCTGAAACAGCACGGTAGCTTGTAATTAGGCCTGTGGAATGGGTGCGGTGTAGTGTTATCTTTACATGAAAAACACGCTGGCATCCAATCCGAAAAAAGAGAATTACAGGAAAAGTCCCTTACCATAGTTCAAGAATCTAGTTACCAACACATGTTTGGATCCCTGGAGGTACCCTCCATTCAGTTCAGTCGTTTCTAGGCAATTCTGCAGCACGTATAGTTGTTGTGGTTGCTGCAATATTGAGTGTATGCTCTGATTATAATAAGTCTCACCTGGAAGTCACTTTAGATACAAGTGTTAAAAGACGATTGAAATACAAGTTTATTGTGGATCCTCTGAAACGGATTGCCTATTGTTAATTATGTTGTTAATGAGGGTAAATTAAATGCAACCCACAGAGCATCATTTGAATTGAATTTCCATGGGTTAAGGAAGTTATCACTCGCTTAATAATTAAGTTAAACAAGGAATACTCAATTATGTGTTCAACCTACTTGCAGACTGTTTTCTTAATAAACATCCCACATCAATAAGCAGAACCATTTGGTCAACACCTTCAAATATAGCTTGTTTCATGGTTTTTCTGCGCTTGCTTCTGAATTCTACAAGGGTTACCCTAACCATGATGCAAGAAAAGAAAATACTAAATATCCATGCAGGGAGTTATTAAGTTTGATCTGTTAGGGGTCTAATCAAAGCTTCCATAATACTGTATGAATTAGGCTTATCAAACAAATGCAAAATATCTAATTTAAGTAGGAGGAAAAGCTTCAGAATGCGGTAGTGAATCTTAAAATTGACAGAATTAGGAGGTGATCTTGATGATCTTTTTTTATAAATATTGCGTTTATTTGACATAATATTATCTGGCTTTTAGAATATTAAACAATGGGAAATTAATCCTGTATGGTTCTTGTGATTCAGAAACACACATTATTTCCCCCATTTATGTATTCAGGCTTTGTTGCCAAGGCAAAATTAGATAACGACTTATTAATCCCCTGAACGTAGATTCATGTGTTACAGCAGCCAAATGGACAGAATAGTGCAGATACAGACAAATAGATACCTCTGTCGGTACAATAATGTGCAATCAAATATGTCTAAAAGTTATAATTACTCATCATGATAGAAGTTATTTCGTATTAAAGCAAAAGACGAGCATTGGGAAACACTAAAGTGCTATTCAAAATGGTTGTACCACAATTTCAATCTGCTAAGACAGGGAAAATGCTTAGACGAATGTTTGAAAACACTTCTCAAATTTAAATCTTCTTGTCTGGGCCTCGGTGTCGGGTATTGAATTGCATTAAAAATTAAATTTCCAATCAGGATCTCAAAGATCAACCTTGGAGGTAATGTAGAGGGTGGGGGGGGGGGGGGATGTGCCAGAACAAAAGGCCCTGATAAGAAGAGACACCCTATTTCTAATGCCTCTCTCCACCATCTCTCCTAGATCAAACTGGTGTATTCTGACCTCAAAGTAACGTGGTCTGAAAACCTGTCAATCTGCAAAACTCATACCCAACTCCATCATTCACCAAAGCTCCCAATTGTCTTTTGTTTACCGAAGCTAGTATTTCATTTGCAGATGTTCTTTTCTCTGGGCTCCGAGAACTGACAAGTTCTTGTGACAAGATCATCCCCCATCTCTTTAGCAAAAGCTTCAAATCCGCCGTCTCCCAATGAATGAGAGCTCAAGCATTTAGCCTGCATCTGTTCTCCCTAAAACCTCCCGTCCCAAGACACTAATGAATAACAAATGCTTTACGTTGAGGGAGTCTAGCTTTCTGCCGATCTTGAAAGTTGGACAAGATTTACTGCCTCGGCTCGCACCGCAGTGAGGCCGCTGCCGTAACCATTGTGCAAGTGAGAAATGAGCCGTTAGGAATGCCTTAGCATACTGCAGCAAACAAGGCCAGACCCAACCGGCACAGGGTGTCTCGGTCCCCGGCTCAACGACTGCTCGATTATGGAAAAAAAATCATAATCACGATTATTTTGGTTAATATTGAAATCACGATTATTCAAGCAATTATTTTTGAGTTTGAAAACATGATGTATTTATTCAGCATGTCTCTCCCAAAAAACATTTTGTAACTGAAAGCTTTGAAATTTCGCCTTAAGAAAATACACAAAAATTGTCAAAATAGAAAATGTTGAAATCTAAAATAATGTACGTATCCAGCTGTTCTGCACTTTCTATAAAACATTTAGAGAAAAAGAATATATAAATATATATATAATAATAACAACAACAATCCAAAACTCGATTATGTTAGTTTTGTGATCGTTTGACGCTGAAATCGAAATCACGATCAAAGCTCGATTAATTTCCCAACCCTGTCGCAGGGTGCTGCCAACCGATTTAACATCCATATGTGCAGAAACTACCTTCTGCCGCTATTAACCTGCATGCTTACCGCTTACCACACACACACACACACACACACACACACACACACACACACACACACACACACACACACACACACACACACACACACACACACACACACACACACACACACACACACACACACACACACACACACACACACACACACACCATTTTTGGACAGGGGTTCCAGGCAGCACAGCCAAAGCAGTTTGAAACCATTTCATCTACTTTTCACGAGTTATCGGAAAGCACACTCCGGGGAAATAGGGATGCTTCCCTCAAAATGGATGTCTTGAGTGCTAGCGAGTGGCTTTTCTCATTACTTTCAAATAAGTCACGACTGTAATGTGATTTGTAATGCAAGTCTGGCCCCTTAACAGGTTCTGATCATATTCGTTGCGACTGGAGGTGAATGGAGCATTTATGCTCCTGCAGTCAGCCGGCAGTCATGGCAGGAGGATCGTGGGGGGGGGGGAGAAGGAGTAGAAAAGGATAAGGATGGAGTTTAAAGCACTACATAACAAGCCTAGTCACCGTCGGATATCCCATCCATTACGCCAGTAAAACGTTGCAGAAAAGTATGGTAGTGGTGGCACCTCATTCGGCCAAGTCCCCCATAATATCCTCACTCACTCCTGAAGTAGGGAAATAACATTTTCAGTGTACTCTGTAGATTAAATTGACAGCGGATACAGCATTGTCGCGGTGTTTGGATGAAAAAGAGGCAGGTATAAAGTGAACCACCCACTGCCCACCTGGGCCAATGACTCGAGATGGAGCGAACGATGAAGACAAGGCCCCGCTCTTCCTCAAGTCTTCTCCCGCTGTGCTCCTTCAGGGAGGGCGATGTAATGAATTCCACAGACATGCCAATAGGGTACACTGGTCATTCTGCTGGATTCCAATTAGCCACTAATTAGTCGGCATTGAGCTGCAGCCATCACTCTGGCCCCCCGTAGACGACCCCGGAGAACCTGACCTTAAAAGGCACCTTAGTCCTGCACGGCACTCACTAGTTCCTCTTTGGGGCAGCCATCAAGGCACTTTGGCTCATTTCTTTAATCTCATATTTAGGGAGACATGCTGGGGGGCGAATCCAGAGGAGTGAAGGAGGGAGCATCCAAAAGATTTTCAACTCCAAGGGCTGGACACGATGTAGCCATCAGCATCGAATTGTTACATGTCTGATAAGCCATTGAGACGCGGGGCACGAGCCAATGAAACCGCCCGAGAGGGTGTTCATTAGTTCATATTGGATACATGAATACCTGCTGCTCACAGAAGGGGTCTGTGTCCAGAGTGCTCCAAACGACTCCCCCATAATCAGCCTGGTTAGGCTTGACTACTCATTCTCTTGATAAGTACATCGGGCCCGAAGCAGCCCATTTTAATGTGCCCGTGTGTGCATGTGTATCCAGGCTGATTTGTGTTATTTATCCTTGCCTTCTTGGGCAGAGGTTGCTCGGGGTATTTTTAGACCGAGTGAAACAGGGCCTCTCTGTTCTCACTGCTAACACAATGAACTCGCTGGATGAAACACATTTTATGGTGACGAGAGGTTGAGCCTCAGACCAATGGCCAGTCCCTAAAAACAGACCTCGTCTCAAGAAAGCTGCTATTACGACCGTCCAGATTCCCCCCTTTTTTTTTTATAAGACATTTATTTTTTCTAAGACTTGAGTGTATTCAAACCGAAAATAAACATTTCACCGAAATACTGTGTTTGATCGTTCTTAAACGCTGAGGTTCCGGTCTATAAAACTATGTTGGCTGTGGCTTCCATGAATGTTCAACATTTCCCCTTTAATTTAACATACTTTTGGTCATGCGTTGCTTTGGTTGTGTTCTCAGTATGAACTACTCGTGCTACTACTAGGATGATACACCACTGGAGCTGGGGACACCAGGCCTGGGAGCTGTGGATTAGGCTCTACACTTGTTCAAACGCCAAATACAAATGAGCCCGCACACTAGGGGTGGGTATTGCCAAAGAAGTCACGATTCGATTCGTATCACGATTCACATGCCACGATGCGATTCTATCACGATGCATCGCGATACTTGAATTATTGCGATGCATTGCGAATTTTCACTGAACACTGATAAAAAAGAATTAAGCCATTAGCAGTGGCTGACTGGCTGTGTATGATCTGGATAGTGTGTTCAATTGATAACTCAAAGCAACTCAATTCATACATAGCTGTATTTATTGAAACGACTATTACTGGATACACTGACAAGAAGTGCTAAGGATCTTTAAAACTTAAAATAACAAAATAAGGATAATCAGTGCCGTTTACATGGCCTCAGTGGTCCTTTAAACCAATGAAATGAAAACATTCAAACATTTCCCCTTTTGGAAGTAGCTGCCATTATAACAACAATATCATTTCATAAACATAAGAGGACAAACTGATGCCACAAAAAGTGAATAGGCTTTATAAAACTATATAAAAAAATAAAATAATTTTTTTTTTTTTTTTTTTTTAATTATTCATTTTTTAAAATTAATAATCGATTCTTGGCGTCAACAATCGATGCAGTAGATCGTGAAAATTAGAATCGCGATGCATCGTCATGACGATTATTTGGCACACCCCTACCGCACACAGAGAACTCTAAATTACAATTATTAAAAGGCAGATTCAGAATTTGAACACTTCAGGAATGGGTTTAGAAAGTAAAATAGTGCAGGTGTGTCTCTGGATTGAACACTCAATATAAACAATGGGCTTCTTGCTACTATTATGATTAACCACATTTTCTCAAAAACAAAATGTGGTGGGCTTGTTTACCATCAATAAAGCTTGATGATATTAAACACCACATCTTTCTCCGTTTGCCTTTGCAAATATCAAATAATAAGGCCATGGCACAATAACAGCAGAACCATTACTGAGGCCCACATTCGACAGCAGACTTGAGTTCACGACAAACAAAACAAGTCAATTTTCAAAGACTTACCGCTAATTATTTGAAACGTGTAGTCCCTAATTCTACGTGGCATTACAATGTGCAGCTCTCTTCTCCTCCTTATCATCTCACTCAGCAGTCAGTACCAGAGGGAAGCACTGAACACAGACTTGGCTCACAACTCAGTACAAGCTTATTCCAGAGCTGGAGACAATGCGAGTGTTCATAAGATGATTTCTCCCCCAACTCCTACACCCATTGTCACACCCCGACGCTCGGCACAAAAAAGGGAGTTTGAAGAGGCTGTGCACAACAATGTGCTCCCTATGCTGCGGACGGACAGAGACGTGTCTGCGGACTATAACGAAGTCAACACACAGGCCCTTAACGTCGCAGGGGCCCGTCTTGGCCCTCTTAACAAAGCAGCGAACATGGGGAGAACAGTGGAGCTACACAGATGTCAGAGTCCACTGGCGTTTCATCGGCAACTCCTCTTAACAGAACCCATAAAATAAAAAAAACCTGGCAGCCGCAGCGTCGAATATGTAAACCATTTATGAGGTGACATGGTGGCGACGCGTATCACACAGGGCATGTAGGTGTAGCTCGCTCTTTTTTTTGGTCCTTCACATGCAGAGCTTTTTGACGGCGAATAGCAAGGCTCTCTGTAATCCGCTGATGGTGGCAACAGATGTTTACGGCCTCTTTTTTTATGTTGGGTGAATGAGGGAGGGAGAATGCTGCCAAAAAGGGACACGCATTGACACACACAAACCGGGCCAGTAGAAGGGCTGAAAGTATGCCGTGTCACTGTAAATATAGAAGCGCCAGGGGCTTAAGGGAGTTGGTGTTGGGGGGGGTGGTGGTTGGTGGGGGACTGGGATCAGGGGTCGTTGCTTGCACGACGACACTAGTAAATAGTCTGAATGGGTAGGTGGGGGGGTGGGTCCATAGCTGTTGTCTTCGGCTCGGAGACGGAGCTCTCAGCCAAGATGAATACTCTTGATAATCGCCTGCAGTCAACAGCTGGGACTGGCCGACACAGCTGCCTAATTGGCTGATGGAGTCTGTTGGAAAGAGTGGCAGATTCGCTAGGTGCAGTGCCTCACGCAGTGTCTGTCACCACCACACAAGGAGGATACTTTTGGAGAGACATGGGGGAGATTGCTGTGTACTGCCAGTAGCAACACACCTCCGAGATTCTGAGTCAATGTGTACACCGTAACTGGAGTTATGAGGCATTTTATTATTTGCCGCAATGCAAAAATAATATACAAACCGATGCCACAGCAGCCCCATCAGTTAATGGAGACAGAAAAGCCGTTGGTGCAGTTTGTGGTGGTATTGTCACAATGACTGACCGCATTGGGGGGGGGGGCAGACGCTGATCCACAATAAACATTTCCATTAAAAATATTTCATTTTCTTGTGCAACCACAAATATGGGATTTATACCCTAAACATCAGCAAAAAATGCTCATTTGATCATTCTGGGCGTCCAATCATAATGTTTTGATCAGAACAAATAGCGTCACGACTCAAAGAAAAACCATGCCCTGGTCACACTTGCAAACGCTTAACTTAATAATTTTTTTATTCCAGGATAAGAAGCATTCATCCTGAACGACAATAAAGAGCGATGCAAGGAAGGCAGCAAAACTGTTGTACATGCCAGCATGTTTTCACTATATTTTATCTTAAAAAGAGGGATCTGTTGATGCGACCGGGTTGCCAGCATCTGCTGCGATTCAACAGAGTGCAGCCCCAGTGACAGTAATCCTGGAGACCTTGGAACCAACTCTGCCTGAAATATGCATCGACGGATACAACAGGGGGATGTTTGACAGGACGCGTTCTCCGACCAATCAGATTCAAGTTCCCCTCCCACCCCCCCGATCCATTGTACACATCCTCTTGGCAGAAAAGCACCGCTGAACGAACGCATGAACACATGTACAAGAGAACGGTCGCAACTGTAAAAAGGGAAAAGGAAAAACAAGGGGAACAAAGGCCCTTTGACGACGAGCCAGATCTTTTGTTTGTGCTCCTCGTTTCGCCATTTGAAGAACCCTTCAACTCCATCTTTCATGCTAAGACAGATGGGCAAGTAGTGACCCAGGTCTGCAAACATGGGCATTATTTAGTTCTTAGCTGCCGCCACATTGGAGCTAAAGAAAGCTTAACAATGCGGTTTTGTGATACAAACACAAGAACATAACATCCGAGCGTCTGAGGGCAGTGACGGCGCTGGAAAAGGCCAGCGGACACAATACAAAAGCCAAGATCTAGCCTGGAGGCTTAGAAGGTGAATAACAAAGTGAAGACGCCTCCATCGGAACTCAATGAATGTCAACAACCAGCAGCTGAAAGGTTGACAGAGCGGAACGCCGGATCACGGGAGCTTTCCTGCCTTCCTTTTGTGGGTTCACACAAAACAGGAAAGACGAGAGGAAAAGCCGCAAAGCACTCACTACTCCTGCCATAATTATGTTATCATTAGAAAGGAAATACTGTGCTGGAACAGGACGGTCCCCCATTGCGTAGGGTATTTAGGAATCTGACAAGGGCTTTTAGTGACCCTCTCTTAATACCTCAACGCTTTTAGGAAGCAATTTGTGCCTTCCACTGTTATATTCTTGTAGGTTTTGTTATCCCTGTTATGGTGACACTTCTTACTCTGTGCATCACATTGTTTTACCTGATTACTTTGGTGTGTGGTGTAGCGTTATCGTGTGCTCGGGTGACCCACCCAGTTCTCCCCTTGGGGACAAACAAGTAAGTGCATCCCATCCAAATCAAATCAAATGTCACTCTAAACGGTCGCATCACTAGCCCTAGGTTGAGGTGCCTCTTGCGACAGGAGCCTTCCATAAATACATCTCCAGAATCTATGTGCTTCAAACTACAAAAGGTCAATAGGATACCGTCACAGCTTTCATCCATTTTTTAAAGCCGCTTTGACTGTATTGTTACTTTAGGATTAAGAAACCGGTCCAGATGGGAGTTCTGAACAAAACACAACTTCACTACAGCTTACATCCACTCTATAAAACATAGATGATTGCTGTACGGGGCTCTACATTGAACTTAAGCAGCATGCCCCAGCACACAGGTGTACATCCACTCCATACCGCGACAGAGACACGAGGCGAGAGCTCTTCTGATTCCCTCCGTCTTCTCCTGATTAAATTGGCATAAAAGGGGGAGCCATTTGCCTGAGCGCTTTGGTGGAAATGAATCAAAACAACCCCCTCCAAAAAACACGACACCTTTACGTCCTCGGCGGGAGAGAGCCTCACATTTTCGGCGGCGATAACATTCAGGCAGTCTGGCATGGCGGGCTGACGCATGCGGACAGCAACTGTCTTGACACATTCAAAAACAGACATTCCCGTATCTGCGGCGGCAGAGGGCCACCCCGCTGTGGCCCTGAAAACCCTCTTAATCGCTTCCATTTTTAATACAGAGATGCAATATGTGTCGTCGGCTGCTTAATGCTTGACCGAGGAAGGCCGGATGAATGAAACGTCGCCAGGCCTCGCAGCCTTCACTCGGTCGCAGTAACTAGATGAAGAGTTTTAGAAATGAAAGACACGCGATAGAAGCCTCTTACTTTCGCTTCTTGAAATGAATATTTGATTTTGGTCTTCTTTTTTTTTACGTGAATACTACATTTTCATGTCGCAAACTGTTAATGTTTCGGTTCTTTGGTTTGGTGAGTTATTGGGAGAATGTGTTTTTCAGCTGGGCTGTGGAGGGAAAAAAAGGTCTTGTCATTGCCCTGTGGGCAGCGAGATAAGCAAAGAAAAGAGTCAGTGCACTGTCCATGCACGCACAGTCCGTCCACACACACACACACACACACACACACACACACACACACACACACACACACACACACACACACACACACACACACACACACACACACACACACACACACACACACACACACACACAACTGACATCATAGAGTAAAATTGTACGCTTGCTCAGTTGCAGATGTGTTGTGAGGAGCAGAGAAGGGAGGGAAGAGAACAGCCAGAACCAGTGCATGTTATTGATGGGATGAGAAAAAGCTCTGAGGATGATCGCCTTTTATCTGTGCAGAGCTGACAACTAAAGCACCAGAATAGAAAAGGCTCAGACAGTCAGTCATCTCCACCCTCATATGAAAAACCATAAGAACCGCAACCTAAATCTGAGTGTGTTCAGCCCTATTATTCTGATAAATGTGTTTTCACTGCATTAACATGCATGCAATAAAACCAGAGGGGGCAACAAAAAAACAAAACTGTAAGCTTTCCATGAAATACCATGAAGGTATTTATTTACATAAACACATTTCAAAACATGTACAGCTGTATATCATAACCCAGAATTATGATTATTATTTTGTTTTTTACCACAACCCAGACAGACAATGTCCTTCTCCATTTAAACTGTTTGGTGACAAGAGGGGGGAAATACGCGTTCTCCATGAGACCCAACAGCCATTAAAGAGATTAACAGGCTTTGTTGAAACATATCATTACAGCACAAGTCCCTGTCAAGACGCACCAGATGTCAGACAGCAGCAGGCTCTGCAAACTGAGGTAGATGCCGGCTAGAAACCCTCAGAGCGAGAAAGAATAGCTTTCTATCATGTCTTTCACTTGTGGACATTTGGCCGGCAGGGTACAGAATGTGAACATACAACACGCCTTTGGGATAAAGATGCATTATGTTGTCCCCAGCCAGATGGGTATTTTCTCTTATGTCCGAGAGGATAATACAGTCAAATGTCCATTCAAGCCCATCCCTACTAGAGACATGGTGAAAAGTCATGAGCTCTCAAATTATCCTACATTAGTCAACAACTTAATTTGCATCTATAAATAGGAATAATGACCCAGGCATGTTTGCTTTATAACCCCTATCATCCAATCCAATGCAAAGGCAAAGGAGAGCCAAAACGTTTACCAATGCCACAGACGCATAATCTCAGCCGTTATATCGGTTCAATACAATATTCAGTGAAGCTCAAAGGTCAAGTAATATCTTATCCTCTCTGTTTTTTTTGGTGTGGCTATCTGGCGGTGATCCTTGGACAGCGACCAGTAGAGGGAATAGGTTATGGATCAGCCGCGCCAGACCCTTAACGCACAGCCGGGTTTTCTTATAGGTAAGACACATGGAAACAATGGCTGCCGAGCGAGACGCAATGGTCAAGAAAAACAAGGCGCAAGCCAAAAAGATCATGTTACCTTCGTCAGACTTTATCTCCGCTCCTCAGACCTCAGGCATCACATTTGGTGTCTCTTCGTAGCAGCTGCTGCTGCTGCTGCTGCTGCTTGCTAGTTCCCCCGTTCTCTCGCTCTCCCCTCTCTCTCTCTATCTCTCTCGCTCACACACACACTCACTCTGTCACTCTCTCTCGACCTCTCTCTCTCCCTCTGCAGCGCTCCGTGTGGTTCGTTCAACTAAACAGCCCGATAACACTTCCATGTCCCTGTATGCTTAGCCCCGTTCACAAAAACACACACCGCTGCAAAATGCTCCAGACGAACGCAATTCTCGGTCGAAGTCCGATTGCAAACCAGACCAGTGCTGCCATAACGACACCACCAGTGTCGATGGGGGACTGTGCTACTTCTCCCAGAGCGTAAACATGCACTGAAGTAGAGAGGGAATATTTAACAACATGAAGTCACTGAATGGAGTCAGCGCAAGTGTGCCCCACTGCCACGAAGCGTCGCAATATGACGCCTTCCAGTGCAAACTGCACACAGGCAGGCGGACAGAGGGAGCATAGAAACACACAACCACACACACGCACGCACACACGCACACACACACACACACACACACACACACACACACACACACACACACACACACACACACACACACACACACACACACACACACACACACACACACGTGCAAACGCACGCAGAAATATACAAACACACACCACCGTGGGGGTGGAGGTTAATGAATTATGCATGAAAAAAGCAGGCAGTAATGCCTAAATCATTTATAATTATTCAAGAGGGACAAGGTTGATGCCAATCACATTTCAATTACTTTCCCTCGAGACTACAGCCGTTTGCTTTTGGAAATTATTAATATCTATCATCTGGTGGTTTACAAATACCGACAAATACTGGTCAGCGTATATATATATATATTTTGTTCAATAATTGCCATTGATCAAATAAGAAACATTTAAATGTAGAGACTTGGATATTTAGTTTGTGATGTTGTAATGTTAATGTCATATTCAACTTTAACAGTTGGCGGGTGGGAGAAAATAGGGTTGATGATGGGGTCATCTAAACTCAACAATGCTTTCCACTGCTATTGTTAGTCATTCTGTTCTACATTTCTGTTGACAATCCCCCAACGACCCCCCATAAAACAATCCCCTCAGCAATCTTATAATCTATAATATAAAGCGAAAATAATTTAATCTCACAAGGGATTACGTCTGTCCTGGTAAGGCATTTGGGATTAGAAGAGGGTCGTCTGATTAAACCTAAACCGCATCATCGAGCAGAGCTCGGTAGGCCTGTCCACTACAACCAGTCTAAATGCTAAATAAACAACAGCCAATACCTTCGTTTGCGAACAGAGCGTGAGTTAGCTCCCCCACTGTAATTAAACCAAAATGTTCACCCATGTTGCAAACACGGGACGTGTGCAGTACCCCCAAACGTCCTCCAGGGGTCGGTTTCTGTTCGACGTGTTAGCAGGTGAGCAAGTTCTTCCCGCCTTTTCCTTTTTCCTCGCTCACAGGCCGAGCTAGCTAGCCGACTTTGATGGACTGGCTTAGCAGTTGGACTGGCAGAAGGAGCTGGAGGGTGGAGTGAGGATAGACTGGCAGCAGGAGGTGGAGCGAGGACTGACTGGCAGCAGGAGGTGGAGGTTGGAGGGAGGACAGACTGACAGGAGGAGGTGGAGGGTGGAGAGAGGATAGACTATCAACAGGAGGCGGAGTGACATTTTCTGCTAATCTACCAAAGCCTTGGCAGCTATCGTACTACAATACAGTGACACGCACACACACACTTTACTCCATTGTGCAAAGCCGGGCTCAACATCCCCCTGCTGTCCAGCCTTGACGTTTAAACACATTGTCGCCCTGTTCCCTTTCCCCCCTAACATCCTCACAGAGATCTGCTCGAGCATACAGAGATATGCTGAAGCATACAGCAAGTGCATCGAAAAACCAATAGTAAGGTCAATCAACTCTAACCCTCACTTGGAAACAGAAACTGCATAGCAACCAGTTGCCAGGGAGAGACAAAAGAAACATCCCAAAAGAGGCGAAAGCTGACTTGCTCATTTGATAAACCAGCCGTAAACAGATGAACTCCGTAGAGAGAGTCTGTAGTGTTACCAGAGAGACTGCAAACAGCTAAATGGGCCCAGGAAGTATTCACAGTTTATCCCCACCATAAAACATCATAATTTGCATTTACATGCAAACTGCTCAAGCTTCATTATTATCTACTCTACACCGATGGAAGTCTGGAAGAATTTGAGGCTGGGTGAACACGGGTTGAAATCCCGCCGCACCCTGGCGCACATGGTGCTCTGGCATGAGATATCCACGCCAGAGGTCGTTGCTTTAGACCACGACCTCTTCGGCATGGTTTCACATCCGCTCATTATTCCGTGGCGGACAAAAAGGTGTATATTATTGAGTATACATTTCAATCTACAGCATTCCGAACAGATCTCGTTTTTTTCTTTGTGTGTGCAACTGACACCATTAAACAGTTTTTCGATTATGATACGGTGACGTGTGGAATTGGCAAACACAAAAATAATAACACGGAGGTTGAGTTACGTTTCGGTTACGTTTCTAATTGCTTAGGTCTCCAGGCCGTAACAGAAGCCCTCTGTTATGTTTACGGCTGTTAAGTCAGCCGGCTACATATCGCCTCTTGCCACAGGGCGGATGAGCGAGGCTATTTTGAGTGGATGGGTGGGTCTCAAATGGTACCCCGTCAAGTGCGATCCAACACCAACACACTGTGTGTTTTAAAATAAACTGCAGACCACCCTGTCCTGCCATACTGTGCGCTGCTGTATCCTTATCACCGTTGGCGCTGGGATAAAAACAACATCCATTGTCAACAGAAGTCTGTGAACAGGGAGATTGGCCGTGATTATCCTGTATCAGGATCGCCCGCAACAAACTTTTGATCGTATTACAGTTACAGACGATGCAATACAGGTTTCCCATCGTGCCAGGACGGAGAGAAAAGGGAAGACTCCA
The DNA here is from genome assembly GCF_026213295.1 of Gadus chalcogrammus. Lineage (NCBI taxonomy): Eukaryota > Metazoa > Chordata > Actinopteri > Gadiformes > Gadidae > Gadus > Gadus chalcogrammus. The sequence continues at coordinate 2,534,868 of NC_079429.1, forward strand.
GTTTGACACTGAACACCGGCGTTGTTTGCAGACACCTTCACCGGTGTCGTCCCCCTCACTAGTAGCAGAACGAGAGCACAGGGAGTGACAAGTGTTGAAATGACCTCAAAAGGTGTTAAAGGTAACCCTGAAATCACTGAGTCATGTCTGCGATGACAATATTTAGTTTTGAGTTGTTGTTTGCCGAATGCACTTTTACCCTCGAATTACGACTGCGACTCTTGGTTTGTCACCTGCAGAGTTCCTCAGCTGAGACGAGGAGTTCAGGCAGATGGCTCTAATCCATAACATCACCTGGAAGCAGAACTCAGAGCTGCAACAGACTTGAAGAACTCCCAGCATAACCAACCACTCCGAACCTCCCAGCATACATTTTCCAGAACTCGTTCTAGTTGGAGTGTCAGTCTAAGTGGAAGTGGATTTTCTTTTCTAAACAACAACAACCACTAGCCACTAACATTTGTTCTGTTTGCTTCAATTTTACAAAAGAGCTGATCGATTGAGTGCATAAAAAATTGGGTGCACTCGAACACAACATCACACAAAGGCTTCACTCGAACAGAATAAACAAAAAGTAAACTATACTCCAGGTAACGGTTGAACGACACAGCTAAAACCATAGCTAGCAAACAACAACCCACAAAAAAAAAAAGCTGCATCACCAAAAGCTGCAATCTAAGAATGATTCATTTTCAATTCCCAGTCAAAAGAGAAGGCCAAATTAGTAGTTAGTACAATTTACTTTGAATATGTGACTCTTCATCAAACATGGACAATGTATTAAATATAATTCCCGGTTGTTCTTGCATGAGTCACGACGGTGTGTTTGACTTCCTTATCAGCAAGTCGGCCCTTCTGTCTTCTCAAGTAATCAAGAGTTCTGCAGGACGCGACAAGTGCGGCTACGTGGAACAAAAAGGCAGAGCCGCCCGTGGCGAGACAAACAAACTGACACAACGGCATGACGCATCGAAGGACAAGAACAAGAATAGACGGAGCCAGAGCAGCAGAAACAAACATTGAAGGCCTGGCATCCACAGGATTAGCCTTCAGCCTTCACCCATCAACCCCCGCTGCTGGACCTCTGAACTCTAAACGCTCCACACACACACGCTGTTGACGGCTGGCTCCTCAGCCCGGCCGGCCATCAGAGATGACGGATGAAGATGGGAGACTGGGTGGTGGATGGCCGGTGGCTGATATCTGATCCCTTGAAGGGCTTTTCAATTGACAGCGAGATAGATAACGGAGCGTCACGGTGTGAGCAGCCAGGGCAGATACTGGGCGGATTACCCCTCCCTCTCCGGTGACAGCAGCCCTATCGCCTGCCGTGGACACCGTAATCTGCAAGCGTGACCCTCCCGTGGACACATGGCCTTGAGGGGTTTTGCCAGCCGGTCCTCAGAGAGCGCCCGTTTGGGAAATGTTTCCTAACGCCCACAACAGCAACAGTCAATAAACCAGAAGAAGGTGAGGAGGATGAAGAGGATGAGGAGAATGATGACTCATGGCTCACGTGGCACAATGGAAGGTGAAGAGAGCTTTTAAAGAGTTCTATGGGTTGGACTGGCTAACGTTCCAACACCCTGAGTCCTCGAAAACCCCTCTCTGCAGTCTGTAGTCTCACAGCGAAGACACCCCCCCAGGACTGCCGAGTCCATCATCTCTGCACAGCCTCACACCTGCGACCGGCGTGTACACAGCTGGCTCGTTGTCCACCAAGCTCCCTGGTTTCCCCAAAGACCCAAGAAAAGGAGCTGGGACATCCCCCACCAAGCGGATACGTCTCCCTGAGCTGGTGGGCAGGGGGGAGCCGTAGATGACGCTAAACAAGAGGGAGGCAGAGGCTGGACCGGCAGTCGCCACGCATCACTGTCCCACCGTGTCCCCTGGTGGCTGAGACTCTGAGAAACCCGGCCCACACGCCACTGCTTGGCGTCTGGGAGGACCTTGCCAAGAGGCAGGAGCTCCAGACAGAAGTAGGACGGTCTACTCTGCGGTCTGCCCAAATAGCCTAAACAGAACCAGCAGCAAGGAAAGGGCCGAGAATCGAAGAAAGAAAAGTATTTTTTTTTATGTGTGAAGGTTATTTTGTCACGGCTGACACAATGCAGCCGATACATTTAGTCCCTCTTTCCTCGTTCTAGGTGTCCTTCTCTAGGCGTTACGCGATATGCCTGCATCATGTCTGATGTGCTGACGTTTCGGAATCGTGTCCTTTTTTTTACCTGCAGGCTGGCGGGGGAGTCGACTGACGAGGACAGCAGAGATCGTCGTGGGATCTGCATCTGCCACAATGAGGCTCTCTCTCTCCTCAATCCCTGCTCCCGACGCCTTGTCAGTGTTCAGGCAGTCTGCCCTTCGTTCACCACGACCGCCTGAAGACATGGAGTCAGATGAGGATCCACTCAGGTTAAACAAATGAGAAGTGAAGCCCCAGTGTCACATAATGATAAGGGCTGCTCTTTGAGTGAAAACAGTGAAGCGACTAGCTTAAGAGGGCCTGACACTGGGCATTAGTATCCACTCCGGAGATGGACTGGACGGTTTAACAAACTCTCGCTTCTATTGTTCGCCTCTTTAGATACACACCTGTCTGCAGGGAAATCGTGGGAACGAGTTTGAATTTAGAAATGCACCTGGAGGACTTGACTCTGAGATTTGTAACAGGTACATTCCAAAATGTGAGGGGGTGCTGTATAAATCTTAAATCAAGGAGTGGTACATTTGGTAGACAAGCAACTTTAACTTTTAGCTGCAAAATCTGACAACCATTACAATGAATTCTTGATTTTCTTTCCGGTTTCTTTGCTCAGAGAGTGACATAAATGCAGGAATTAACACATGGATGATTCTGCTAAGGAAGAGCAGATCAAGTGTTTCAGGTGATGGTTTTTTAAGTGACAGATTTGCACGTTCTCACACTTAATTCTGAAGCAAGCAGCGCAAACGCAAATGCACACACACACATACACACGCTTACACACACACACACACACACACACACACACACACACACACACACACACACACACACACACACACACACACACACACACACACACACACACACACACACACACACACACACACACACACAGCTCTCCAAGATTTACATGGGTTCATAGCACATTTCAAGGAACAGAGTGAGAATGAGCATGTCATAAGGAATGTTGTTACCTTATCTTAAAAGCAATATATCTAATATATATACTAATCATCTGCACAAATGACCTTGGTGTTATTTATTCATTACTTTCATCAATAGCACTTTTGTTAAGAAGTAATAAATGACTCACTGCTTCTTTCATTTTTAACTCAAATAATGTTTAATTATAATATAGTATTACAACGATATTTTCAGTCACATCAATCGACATCTTACTGCGTTATTAAAATATTCATATGATAAGTAGAGATTGTGATTTGGACATGAAATGTTTTTCAGAGCCTAGGTTGCCGCGATATCAGGGCAAGACAATATGTAGTTGGATGATAGAGGTAATGGTTCATTGGGGAAATAGGTCTTGTCCGGTCAGAACCAGGAAGTATATGGCTTTAAATTTGAATGACAGATGTAAATCGTTTGTGAAAAGTAGCTCTTAATTGACTTTATCCACCTAGTGGCCACATTTGGGTTATTTGAGCTTTGGGGGAGAATGAGAAAAGCTCACGCCAATCAAGGAGACACGGATCCCTCTGATCCAAGTGATTGTTTTTAGATTATAAGATCAACCGCCTTCTGACAAGTCCCCTCATGTTACTGACAGCCAGCACATGGACATTTTGTTTAATAACAGTAATACATGATTGACAAACCCAAATAATTTATCATCTTCAAATCCAGGGGCGGCCCCAGCACATTTGGCGCTCTAGGCGAGCTTCACTCCTGGCGCCCCCCCCCCCTCCGCAAAAAAAAAAAAAGAATAATAATATTAATAATAATACTATAAAACTGAATTGCAACCTTGAAAAACAGTTTTGCCCTGTAACTGCATTTCTTTCACATAAACACAACAACGATCGCAACGATGAACAAACATTAATTCAAGAATAAAATCCACGGAGGAAAAATTGCGCCCCGGATTGCTTTTGCCTCTTCATTTTCTTGATTTCGTTCTTGATTCTCGATTCTTGAAAACACTCTAACCAAACGCCTTATAGTACTAGCATGTTCTGACGAAACCAAGGAGGTAGGTTCCCCTTCCGTTTTCGATTTTTTGGCTCATTTTACCCTAATGTTAGATTTATTTTTTTTAATGTCAAAATATTGGTTGGAGATATATAAGGGACGCAAAAATATGCGCCAGGAGGGAAAAAAAAAATATTTTTTTTTTATTTTTTCGGGCGCATTATTTTGCGCTCCCCCTCTAGATGGCGCTCTAGGCGGCCGCCTAACCCGCCTGTAGGGAAGGCCGCCCCTGTTCAAATCATTGACTGTATTCCCAAATCGACTTCCATTAAGCGGTAATGCTCTTCCGTGTCTGACGTGAGCTGACGCTTCCTCCGCAAAGTCAACGGCGCCGTTACTCCAAAGTCGAGCTCAATTGTTTTTAGATTATTAAATGACGAGCCTTATGACCTAACCCTGCGAGACAGCCCGTCTAATTAAATTCACCATTCGTCTCACGAGGGCCACATGCGCACACATACCAAATTGCAATCTGGTGCAGCAAAGATGTGCTTGGGTCATCATGAAAGTGCATGCCTACATAAAGACAGGAAGTTTAACAGAGAGACGCATTATACATCTATTTTAACTCATTTGTATTTATTTAAATGTTCATGCATACATTTTACAGTCTTCCTCTTAGATCTATTTGATGCAGCTGAAACCTGTAGGTTTTTGGTTACATCAGCGCAACATGAAGTTGGCTTTAAAAGCTGCAATCAGCAATTTTAGCTCAGCCCACTTTGTTTTGATTAAATTGTGTTTTGATTGAGTATCATGGTTCTCATGCATGGCACGTAAGTAGTCAAACTAATACATGAGAACCATGAGACTCCATCAAACCAATGTAGGGTGAAGAGAAATTGCTGATCGCAGGTTGAAACTGAAAATCTCTAAACTTTAAATGAAATTGCACTAAATGTTTATGAGGATGCCGTTTAATGAATTACTTAAATCGTTAAACAGTACTATTCATAAAACACTTAGGTATATGTTATTTCGCAAACTCCAGGGTCCCTTAATACAAATGTGTGATTAGTTCTTTAGTCAAAACTTTGTCTCTGGCACCCTAATGTCTGGGCAGGTGCAAACAATATAACGAGCTCTGTAATTGAATGAGTAAAAAACAAAACCACGCTTGCTGATGAATAAGAACAGAAATATTGTGGATGTGGGTTTTTGTAGGTGTCTGTGCGTGTGTAGGTGTGTGTGTGACTGTGCATGCGTGCAGGTGTGTGGGAGTGTGTGTATGTGTGTGTGCATGCGTGTGTGTGCATGACAAGTGTAACAGATCAGGGTGATAAAACGGGAGAACTGGTTTTGGTTAATTGTTCCAGGGTCACTTGAGAGAAATCCCAGATGCTCCTTTGAGAGATCCCAGTGATGAGACTCAGGTCCTTCACCACCTGACCGCCATGAAGACCAAAGGGTTAACACAATTGAATGCACAACTCGTCTGTGCCTCTGTCTTTGAATGCACAGTGCCACACATGCAGGCAGCATAGCCTGGTTCACACTCCAGTACTTCAATGTTTAAAATTGCATGTACATAGGATAGGTAGGCATGCATGCATACATTTCAATATGCAACAGCAAAGCCATCAATGTATTCATGTAATGCATCTCTACTCCCTACTTTATATGCTAGTTTGAACTTTCTGGTACCTAAATAAATGATAGCTTTCACATGTATTGCTTTCATTTCATGCATGGAGCAAGAGTACACATGAGCTGAAAATGCAATATGCTGTGTAGTGACGACAGGAAGCAAAGCTTCTCTAATGCGCTTCCAAAAGAGATTAGATGCGATACAAAAGATAATTTAGGTAACATTTATGAATGAAAAGTATCGACCTATTAGAACGTGCACAAAGTACTATAAAAATAATCAAAGCGATCAAGATGAATTAATAAAAAATGTCCTCTTCCTCGCACACAGGTGAACAGGTTCGTAATAATCACTAGCAGTGTCACCGCCAATAACCATGTGACCCATCTCTCTCTCACACTGCAATCCCACAATAACAACGGTCAACATTAGAAACATTTACGGCCAAACAATACCAAAAATAGAAACCATCACAAACCTTATTAGTATTAACATAAAATTGTTCCCGGCTTCTACATGCTGCTTTCTTTCAAAGGAAATATGGTTTAAATTGCTACATTTCTATGAGAGCAATAGAAATTCTCACACGGCTCACCTGTTCCCATTGGTTGCTGTTCCAGATGACTGCGGCCACCGTGATGACCCCAACACCAAGTAACATGCAGTCTTCAGTCACCGTTAAGAACTTCTCTCTGGGACCAAATGTGTTATTTGAGTCACAAGGGGAATGATTAGAGTATCACTAAAAACACTGCTGTTAAAATTACTGCTATTCAATCTGACCTTCACAAAACTCAGCAGAAGACAAAGTCATCCGACAAATATGCACACAATCCGTGTAGCGTATGTTTACATTATTTCCCCCCTCAAGCATCCAACAAGATAGGTAACCAGGACACTGGAGTCACCTCTGTTCTGGGGACGGGCTGAAGCACTGTGTGGTGACCTTGAGGAGAGACTCGTAGATGGCCGTCCTCTGGAGACTGACGAACCGGAGCACATGGCCACAAAGACCATACAGCTGTTCCATGGGCGTCGACGGCTCATTGTGTCCTACAGAAGAGAAACAGTGCCAATGTTTTAGTCAATGATTATTAAATGGATGAAATGTGAGTTTTAGGTTGTTGCGGTCTGGTAAAAAAAAAAAAAAAACAACTGTGGAAGAAATTGTGGTTTTGGATGACTTACCAAGGACCTCTAGTAGTATTTCAACGTATGTTAGAGGGTTGGGAACGTCCAGCTTGAAGTCGAGACCTTTGAGGATCTGGAGTTCAGATTCAATGAGAGCCTTCTTGGAAACTGTGTGGCCCATCGAGTGGAGGAACTGCACCGCCTGTTTGTTGTCGACAATCTTTCAGAAAGAAAGACCCCAAAAAAATACATTTTGAAAAAAATTGACATTTTTTGACATTCAGGTTTATTCTACTTTGAAGAAAATTCTTCTTAAGAAGAGGACCTTTGAAGTTGATGGATCATGGGAGTAATATGAGGCAAGGTTTTGTGAGCAAAACTTACATCAGTGTGCAACCACAGTTTGCTCGCAATCTGCACACAGGAGAAGACAGTGAGGGTGAATTTCACTTTCAGTTTCTCAAACACCAGGTCCTGGCAGGTGCTGGGCGGGCCAGGTACTGCACCGCAGGGCGTGTTGGCGGTGAACGTGTCTTTAAGATGCTTCACCATGAACCTATGGACATGGTTGGTTTGTAAAGCATTCATTCAAACCATGTCGTTTGAATCAGGGTCAGTCGATGATGATGGTTCACCATGACGATGACGATGGCTTCAAGGTGACATATTATACTACCACAACATATTATACGTGAGTGTGATTAGCCGTTACAAGCCATTTTGAAAGCGTCTTCGGCCTCTTCTGACATCACAAGGGGGCGTGTCGACCTAGATGTATGACGGATAGATGAGCATCGTTTGCTACAGTCCACAGGATAGACTGGTGGACTGATCTATCCAGCGTACATCTAGGTGGACACACCCACTTGTGATGTCAGAAGAGGCAGATTTAAAAAACGGCTTGTAACAGCTAATCACACTCACACCTGGTGGTAAAATATGTCACCTTTAACCTGGCGGGGGTGAAACCTTACCTTTCAAGTATTTCAATGGCACAGTATCCAACCAGAGGATCCAGTCTCAGCTCCTGGGTCATCTGGAAGATGCATTCTGAGGAGCACAGAGTGAAAATAAACTGGCTGGTACAGGAAGAATTATGAATATGTAGTCCACTGAATGGGAAATAAATAACAAAAGGACTTGTTCAGTGAGGGCAGACAAACGAATGATAAACTAATGATGGGAATTCATATTTATTATGATATGCGATACAATTTAATCCCAAGATTTGGGGCAGGGGGTGTTCATGGCTTGAATCTGAATTTAATAGTTATGCAATAGCAAGCCTGTTTGCTTTAAGTTTGAGTGCACAAACTTCAAATTGAATTTCCCCATGGTTGCTCTGGAAAGAAATAACTGATACGAAGCATGATGAATAACAACAACGTTTGCTTTTGGATGAGAAAATGGGCAATTTAACTGTGGATGTGTTGTGTAGTGGACCTGTGGAGCCGGAGGGCTGGACTTGAATACAAAGCTCTTCCCCGACCCAAACGTGCACTTATTCTACATCGTATTTTATTATAACCTTTCAATATACTGTAGGGATATATATATTTTTTATCTTTAAATATATATATTATTATGAATAATAATAACTAACCCTTTTTATTTATATTATTATTTTTGTGTTTATTTATGTATATGAAATTGTACACAATTGTACACATACCTAACTATGTAAAGTAATTCTTACCTATTAGTGCTGTGTGTTTAAAGTTCCCGCTGCACGGTTCTAGGTGGTCTAGCTCGTCTTTGTTCCTGTGGTTCAGACTGATGAGCGTCTCTGAGAGGAGGTCCAGAGAGGCGCTCCCGAACTGAAGACGATGCGTCGGCCCCGGGGAGCACAGAAACCTCTTCGCCATTGTGACAGAATAACGTCTCGTTAGTAAAAGCAATACAAACCAGGATTATCGTACACTCCCACAATTTTGGTTCAGCGTTTATAATATGCGCCAATGAAACAAAAAGTAATTAAACTAAGTTGGAGCAGACACGCTAATTGTCCTGATGGTGGCGACATTGAACCATTTTTAACGGATATATGACAGGAACCAAATTTGTCTGGGGACTTATAAGAGGGGTGCACAGACGTATTTCAACCACGCGCAATGCCTTCTGGGTACCTGTTCCTTACGAAAGCAACTAGATCTTCAAACGATCCGGATAAACAAATCAGATCCTCGCTGTCTGGATTACAGCCATCGTTTTGTTTGAAATGCAGCGGAAGCTGGTTACACTATCAAACGATAGGAACCAACCTTGCACTCCATGTCCAAAAATGGCTGACAAGACACCGAAAGAGTCTTCAGCGCCTTATGCGACCAGGATAGACCCCATGAAGGCTGAGCTTTCCAACGAGCACATACACTTCATCAGACAAGTGGAGCTCCAGCAATGGAAGAAGAGGGTGGGGACGCTCCGGACGCGGAACGTGCTGACAGGACTGACCATCGGAGCCCTGGTAGTGGGCATCTGTATCCTTCCTGCTCAACAAGGTTAATCATGTAACTGTGTCGCAGGTAGCTCAGCTTAAGGTGTTTATTCTGTCATTATTCGTGCCGGTTCATTTTCGAGATGACAAATGGGTTATAAAAGGTTTGAGTGTTCATGTTGCATGCGTGTTGTTGATTACTGCCATGAGCAATCGAGTTGTCTGGTCGTGGTTTAAAACATGTCCGTTCCGTGTGTCACTTAAATGCATTGACCTTAACTTGGTTCTCTAGACGGCTACACGTTTTACTCTGTGTCCCAGGAGCGGATCATGGATGATTTAGATCAAGAGGCCAATCTTGCAAGACTGAGGGAACCCAAGACCGGTGCAAACTGACCATAACCCTAACCCCCCCCCCCCCAGCCGCGATGCTTCGGATCTCAGCTGCAGCTGAACCTGAGGAAGAGCAATGTATGGACATAACTGCACTGTTTCCCCCGACTGGCATTTCTGAGGCGCTTACGGACTTTTCTATCCTTATTGTATAGGGTGTTGCGGTGTTATGTTGCCAAACTGAATCCACCGGTGGTATGTTGATTGATTAATGTGTTCGATTAAATGTCTAATCATGAAATGACTGAGCCTAATGATGAACCTCGTCATCGCCGTCTGAAAGTAACTGCTGCTGTATGCAACTCAAAATACACTAAAGCAAAGACCTGAGATTAAAAAACATAAGTCATGCATTGATCTTCTGCGATATTAATGAAGCAGATGAAATAAAATACCTGGGGCCTCAAAGCGGCCCCAGGGATGCGTCAATCTGTTCTGTTTAGTATACCATCATTCCATGTTTATGATTTTGATTTACATTAGTCATGTGGAATTGCTGGAATTAATATTTTACAACCCAATTATAGTATCCGATAAAAATGTCACCTTGAGACAGCCCATGACAAAATCATGAATTTCAAGATAAAAACAAACAAGACAGTAATTGCAATAACATTTATTCAATTTCTCAAAATATAATTCATGGAGCTTGATCCAGCCTCCAATGTCATGGGTTACGATATAAAATAAGACATCGCAAAAAGAAAGGCACAGATTCAGCCTGAAAGGACAGCAGCATTAAAGAGAAATACAATTCAATATTTACATTTAAAATGTATAGATGCATAAGGTTCTCTTTTGAATATATTACGGAAATCTTAAAACAGATATCTGGAGGGAGGGGAGTGTTTCATGTAACTAAGGCAACGGCTAGAGGTTCACAGCTTTTAAAGATCTCTATATACAACAAAATACTAGCAAACTTTAACCTTGGGATTGCAGTTAATATAGTGGAAGTATACACAACATTTTGTTTCATCCATTTGGAATAATATAATTGAGTTCTCTGTGAAGAAAAGACACCCCAAGAGGAAAAAGATTAAACGAACCAGAACACATTTGTTGTCCGATATTATTTTACACGTTATTGTACACGTATAAGAGCAAATATAAAGGACTAAAGTGCGGAAGGTGCTTAATCTATCAGGCAACAAGTCAGTTGATTATGCTTACGCAAGAAATATATAGTTGAAAAGATCTTTAGTTTCCTCATAAGGCTATAAGCAAAAATATTTTAAATAATGCAAAAATACACATTACAAAGGGAAGGCCAGCGGTCAAATCCCAAATAAAATAAAAACAAAACAATTTGTTCCATCGCTATTTAAGAAAAGTCCACTTTTTTTTATTGCCATTTAACTTGTTCTATTTTATCGAACAGCTATACAATGATCTTAATCTAGGAGAAGGATAACAAATGAAACTCACACGGTTAAGCAAACACTTTCAGAGTGCTGATTGTCAGCGTCTCGATTGGGTGTTGACGCGCTCAACAGATCACATCCTAATCCTCAGAGGGGAACATGATGGGAACCCACAAGATCACAATAGCCTCCCAAGACTACTCAACAGAAGTCTGCTGCGAGTACATATTTCAGAATCCTAGCTAAGCCTCAATATCCTGAAGCCCTTGTGCTTGATAAAATATCCCCACAAATACCTTTTTAGACTAGGTAAAGTATGATAAAGCTTTTCGAAATACATGTGATCAACATGTAATTAGGCTGAAATGTACAATCTCTTTTCAGTAATAGGAAGGCATTAACTATACAAATAATATTGTCTTCCACAGAGGCTACACTCAGAAAGCACTGTTTCATAAATAGACTGCAGCACGTTGCCTCTCATTATCCCAAACCTTTACCAAGGTCAGTCAAACGTCAGCGGCAGTGAGACAGAAACAAGAAGAAATAAAAAATTAATCGAGTTGGCTTAATACAGAAGCTTTGATCCCTCCATATTCACAAAACACTAACGTGGAATTGAACACACGGTTCAGCAATCTGTTTAAAGCAAATTCACATGAGATCAGCTCTCCTTTTGTTTTTTGGTTTGGTCCAAGTCTTGAGATAACCACGTGAATAGTTTAGTAGGTAGTTGATAGCCACCGTTGCAATGAATTCACCGGTCCCAATCTAGGGGCTTTGGTTCCTGTGTCAATAGGATGTAGAGATTGTGGAGATGAATTCCTGTTGACAGTGACAGTGCCTTGTGTTCGAGGGCTTGTATTGTCTTCAGAGATGACGGGAATACATTTCTGGTGTCAGTGAACCGATTGAGAATGAGCGTAAGGATCGGTTTGACCGCTGCAGTCATTACTCGGATGAGGTAGTCCGGATGTGAACGCTTGCTGGGCTGAAGGTTCTTACTGGGGAAGGAGAGGAGAAACAATGCATCATGTAAATATTTCCACTTAGCTCTGTGAAAAGTGAAAACCAGTAAAAAATGTTGTTGGGTTCCCTGGCCCAGTGGTTCCCAGTCAGTGTGATGGTCACGGATGTAGGTCAAAGCAACGCTAGTAAGGGATCGAAAACAAAGTATCTCCTATGTAAAATATAACTAGTACTATTAAAGATTTATTTAATTATTCCACTTGATACCAGTTCTCGCTCCATTTCAATCCATATTATGACCCCTAAAGAATTAGCCCGTTGTATTTTGCTGAGGCTGTAGTATCTGTATGTTTCCCTGGAGATCGGAGCATGGCGTTTGATGTCAGGAACATGGAGGTTCTCTCACCATTCTATTGATGTCCGTGGAGAAGGTCACCCCTTTGCTTGGTTTGTCCTGTGAGCTGCTGCTGCTGCTGCTGCCGCCACCCAGGGAGTTCCTCCTGATGATGCCTGGGAAAACAAACAAGACAGGGCATCAATTACAATTACGGCATTTGGCACTTACATCGGTTAGTCTGCCAAATTACATCGGTTAATACACAGGTTGACACACCGACGGCAGAGTCAACCATGCAAGGCGACAGCCAGCTCGTCAGGAGCAGTTTAGGGTTAAGTGTCTTGCTCAGGGACACATCAACACTCAGCTAGGAGGAGCTGGGGATCGAACTAGTAGTAACCTTTCGGTAACAAGGCAACTGCTCTACCTCCTGAGCTAAGCCGACCCCTTGGCTTAAGGGCGTTAGGAACCCGTCCCTGAGGTCACAACAATGAGTCGGCAGAATCTCCAGAGTTCCTCGCACTCCTGGAACACCATGGAAAAAGCATTTACAATGTGTAGTTTAACGGTAAAAGGGTGTAAGAAAGAAAAGAAAAAAGGTGAGTTATTATGTAGAGAGGTCATATAAACTAGTATTCTGTTGTGTTTCCAGGTTTTATTTTCTTGTGTTTCCTTGCACTAAGAGGGCTTTAGGGTTAGGGGTTGTCATAATGTGGGCCTATAAACACCTTTGAGACTCTGAACTGGGACTATAAAGTCATGTTAAAATAAAACAGACTTGATTGACCTGCCTTCTCAAGCCAAGAGGGAAAAGCAGCACTGAATGTTCTACAATGGGACAGTTCGGTGAGGTCTATCTAGAATTCAAAACACATAGTGTGTGGTTGTGTGTGCAATCGTCTTGTTAATGTAACTGATTGAGCTAGTCCCGCCCACTGTCAACATACATTGTAGCCAGATTTTGATTGACTAACCTGGTCACCTAAAACGGCTAATAACCGGTTAGTCATGCAACAACATGCGTTTAACCCATAGAGGGCAAAATAGAGAATATTTAAATCTTATCCCACGTTTTTTAAAACTTTGTGCATTGAAGACAAGATTTAAGATGAAGGTTTTATCCTTTTAAAAAAAAAAGCTTTTTTTTAACTTTGCCTTATTTCCTATTTTAATACTAAAATGCCTTTTTAACTTTCTATTTTACCCATTTCTTTGCATATGTTTTCTTTTACTTATCTATTATTTTATTTTATTGTATAACAATGTTTATATGACGAAGCACTTTGAGTCTGCCTTGTGTATGAAAAGTGCTATATATATATAAGTTGCCTTGCCTTTTTATTGCAGAGGGAATAAGACAGGAAGGTATGCGAGATAAGAGGGGAAGACATGTAGCTAAGGACCACAGAGGGGATTCAAACCCGGCTCGCTACGTTCAAGACTGATCCTACCTGTGGTACGCGCTCAACCCAGGTCTAACTTTACCCAGGATCAACCACGGCAGCACAACGTGACCCAGTGCGCCGCGGTCCACATCTAATCAGTGATTTTAAGCGGGAACGCGACTCACCCTGGAGCGGGCCCATGTCCACGCGCTGGAGGCTGTTCCGCCGCGAGGGGGGCACGCCACTGCTCTTTGACAGCCGGCGCTGGCGGTTGGACAGCATGGCGGCGGGGGACACGATGCCCGGGGGGGGTACCTTCCCCATCTTGGCATACAGCTCCTCGATCTCCCTCTTCTGGGCCGCCTGCAGGGTCTGCACCTCCGACAGGTGTCTGGGGGAGGGGGGGGGGGGGGGGGGGGGGGTGGGGGGGGAGGGAGGGAGGGGGCCCGCGTCAAGCAGGGGGAGGCAGGATGGCCTCCTGTCTATGGGGACCCATTCACAAAAACATCCTAGCAATATAATAAATGAATTATCTCTCCTCCCAATATATCAGTTTCGCTCCAACTCTCCGTATAACCTGAGATTTATATATATATACAGTATATATATATATACAGTATATTTATATATATACGTTATATGTGCCATGCTTTAATGAGTGTTGGATATAACACCACATTAGCATAAGTACACTAGAGACAATTTACAACATGAGTTAACACTCCTCTTCATCATTAAAAATCCATCATCATTAGGAATAAGAAAGCAATGATTAATGTTTAAGGGAAACACTAGACAAGACATACATACTGATTAGCATTACAAGGCTGCGACATGGCCAACAGGCCCCAGGTTGGGGGTGCACTTCTAATATATAGGAATGAAGGAGTGTGAGCCCGTGTGTGTGTGTGTGTGTGTGTGTGTGTGTGTGTGTGTGTGTGTGTGTGTGTGTGTGTGTGTGTGTGTGTGTGTGTGTGTGTGTGTGTGTGTGTGTGTGTGTGTGTGTGTGTGTGTGTGTGTGTGGGTGTGTTTGGCGTGCGCCCGCGCGTGCGTGCTTGCGACTGCGCGCGTGTACGAATCGTGCGGCGTGCGCTCACTTCTCCCGCAGCTCCTGCAGCTCCTCCAGCATCTCGCTCTCGCTGCTCTCCGTGTCGTCGCTGCTGACGTAGGGCGCGCTGCGGCTGTACGTCATGGTCCACAGGTGGTGCAGCGCGTTGGTGTACTGGGGGCTTCCCGAGCCCCCGTCCCACACCCGGCCGCCGCCCTCGGCGTCCGCCGCCGTCACCGACAGCCCGCTGTCCGCCGACGTGCCCAGCAGGCTCAGGCTGCACGTGCGCTTGCGGCTCCGCCTCCTGGCGCTCCCGGCCTGCGTCGCCCGCGGACGCTCCTTCGTCTCCGCGGGCCTCCCTCCCCCTCCTTCCTCTTCGTCGTCCTCCTCGTCGTCGGCGGCGGCAGCCTGGCCGTGCTCCGGGGCGGCGGCGGCGGCGGCGGCGGCGGCGGCGGCGGCGGCGTTGCGGCCGTCCTGGGGGGCGTCCTGGGTCGGGGGTCTGACGGGGCAGGGCTGCGGGGGGGACATGGTGAGGGAGGTGCCCAGGCTGGTCTCCGAGCCGCCCTGCTCCTCGGTGCTGCTCTCGGACGAGGAGCTGCTGGAGCCGCCTCCCGGTCGGGCCCCTGGGATCGTCGTGGCTCGGGCCCCTGGGATCGTCGTGGCTCGGGCCCCTGGGATCGTCGTGGCTCGGGCCCCGGCGACCGTAGCGGGTCTGGCCCCGGGGACCACCGCGGGTCTGGTCCCGGGGACCACCGCGGGTCTGGCCCCAGGAGCAGTCGCGGCTCGGGCCCCGGGGACCGTAGGGGTTCTGGCCCCAGGGGCCGTCGTTGGTCGGGCCCCGGGGGCTGTAGGGGGTCTGGCCGGGGGGACCGCTGAGGGTCTTGCTGCTGTGGCGACGGCCTCCGAGCTGGGGGTCACCTGGAAGCGGCCCACCGTCACCGGCCCGGGTCGACGTTCTGCAGAGAGGAGAGAGGAGACAACGAGACGAGGAACATTAGCAACACCACAACGTCGTCATTTATCATGATAATAATAATAATACATTTAATTTAGATGGGGCTATCATGGGGCTCTTCTTCCTGCTGGACCGACGGCCGACATCGAACCCTTGAAGTGACACAGCGAGGTTCACACGAGGTTCATAGCCACCTTACCATGAGGACGGCGAAGTTCTTGGAACCCTGTAGTCCAGATCATCGTGCCAGTAATGACTTGTTACTAGGAAGTAGGTGGCACTTATATAGATGTATTGCCAATAGTGCGTGTGTGTGTGTGTGTGTGTGTGTGTGTGTACACACGATCAATCACTTGCTGAACAATAGTGACTATTCTCTGAGGAGATTGGTTTGGAGTGATAAATTGAAATTGGCCATCCTAGTAAACAAAGTTTGACTGGGAGTGATTACAGATAAGAGATGATAGCCTGATTAGTGAATCTATAGATAAAGACTAACTTCCTGTGTGCATTTTTGGGTTGACTGAATGGTTTGATGATCCCATGATGCTCCAGTATTGATTGGGGCTGTTACACTGACTGATGACCCACAACATCAGGTTAAGTATTCCGTAGCAATGATAACACTCCTGGAAAAAATCACCTTGGTTCCATTTTGGTTAACTCTTTTAATACACGTGTCTATTGTATGGATTTCCATGGTAAATCATGGATGCACAGCTGAAGCACACCACACATCTGTGCCTTTACAAAGGAAACATCGGCTGTGGTTTCGCCCACATTTGATAAGTGCGACGAAAAGCAAACAACAGGAAATTGCTCTAAATCCCTGCACTCTCCTTGCAGGTATTTCAAGGTTGGGCTAAGTTGAAATCCTGTACTTCTTGGGTCTGTCCACTAGGTGTCCCCACAGGACACAAAAACACTGCTCATACCAGTTTAGACCCGGGGCACTTGAAACAGAGAGGGCTCTGTAGTGCGGCATAAACACAGGCAGGTGTGGACAAGGTGGAGGAGCAGGGGGGGGGAGTGGGGCAGTCTTTAACAAGCAACGCTGCCTTCTGATTGGCCCGGGCCGGTGGGAGGGGCTGTCATCGCACCTACACTTGTGTCCCTTGTTCAGTGGAACACTGCTCCCAGACACGGGCTTACGCAACGGCTCCAGGGGCCCCGCGATCGGGACACACTATCTCGGCGCCAAGAGGGTAAAATGGAAAAGTAGACGAGGATAAAGTACAATTTGCGACGGCGAACCGAGAATATGACAGCATGGCCACAACAGTCATCACGTCGTATAACGAAGAGAACAGTACACCGCACTTGCACACAAGCGGAGCGCTGTGCGGTTTTTGCGAGTGCGTTCCGCGTGCGTGGCCACGTGGCCGCCCCGGCGCATGTGTACGTGTGTGTGTGTGTATGCGTCCATGCCCGCGTGTGTGTGTGTGTGTGTAAACGTGTGTTTACGTCGGGGAGCATGTGCCTGTTTGTTTGCGGTGCGAGCCAAAACATAATCAGGCATTTTCCAGGGCCTCTTAGCCCCGGAGCCAATGGGTGTGCGTCGTGGACCGTGTTTACATGAACCAGCGTGCGTCGGAGCTCACGAGGGCAACGTGAGCGCCTGGGGAGGGGAAGGGGGGGCTTACCAGCAGCGGGAGGGTCCGTGGAGGGGGCCGTGGGTCTGGGAGGACTGGCGGTCATCTGAGGCATCGGAGGGTGACACTGGGGGCTGACGGACGATAACTGATCCGGAGGGAAGGAGAATCAATGGGAGGGGAGGCGTAGGGATTAGTCATTTATGATGCACGGCTGTCCTCAGCATGCATACATGCTTACATTTATACGTTTTAATCAGAATTGTAATCGAATTGTATTTATTTTTGTTGTTTTATGTTGATGCATGCTTTTAGTAGTCCTACTTTAAAGTCCCTACAGTTGCTCAAAACGATGAGCAACCACATTTTAAAATAAATACAAGTGTACACAAATGCTTATTGATTTGAAACAAAGGCAAGGCAAAACCCTGCGTGTGCGTTTCCGGAGCTATGAGCGTGGAAAGCCCACGAGAACAACTCATCGCTAATCGACTGAGCCTGATCAATACGTAATCAATACGCGGTCTGCTGGCCGGCGGCGCGCTCCGTGACTCACCGTGCTTTCCGGGCTCTCCGGGGGGGAGGGGGACAGGCTGGAGGAGGACCGGGGCTCCGAGCCCGAGCTGGAGCTCTGGGCCTGGGCCTGGGGGGGCGGCGGCAGCGGGGCGGAGTAAGGGTGGTCCTCGTGGATGTGGAGTCGCCCCCCGCCTCCCAGGTCGTCCTGGACCAGGGGGGGAGAGCCGTCGGGGCGGGGGCCACCGTGGCCCTCCTGGGGGCCCCGGGGCGGCGTGGAGGGCGTTGAGGAGCTGGTCGGGGGCGAGGCGGGGCTCGTCCAGCCGGGGAACCCGCCCCCGTCCCCCTGGTACTGCGGGGGCTCGGGGCTGAAGCACAAGTCCCCCTCCCCGGGGTAGTGGCCCTCCGTGGGGGGGGACGGGAACTGCGGCGCGTAGCCCGAGGGGCCCCCCATGTGGGGCCCGTGGGGATGCTGGTGGGGGTGCTGGGCCAGCTGCGGGTGGTACCCCGGCATGGACGCGAGGCCCTGGCCCGACGCGGGGATGAAGGACTGCGCCATGCTCATCGCCATGGAGATGACGTTGGCCAGGGAGAAGAGGGGCTGCGAGTGGGCGGGCCACATGTTGGCGTGCTGCTGCTGCTGCTGCTGCTGCTGGGCCCCCGGGGGGGTCATGGTCCCGGGGGTCTGTCTGGGGGACCCCGAGGACGGCGAGTCCGTGGTGGGGAAGGTGGGGTTGCTGGCCACACGGGTGAGGGGTGAGTGCGTCTGCTGGGGGTACTGGAGCCCCAGCTCTGGCTGCGGGGAGCCCGGTGGGGCGGGGTAGGGGAAGGGGAAGTGTGTGTGCCCCATGTAGGGTAGCTGGTAGTGCTGCTGCTGCTGCTGCTGCTGCTGCTGGTGCTGCTGCTGTTGCTGCTGCTGGTGCTGGTGGTGGTTCTGGGGCAGCAGGGAGGACGGGTGGTGGTGGTGGTGGTGGTGGTGGTGTTGCGGAGAGCCTGAAACAGGAAGGGGGACACGGCGTTACACTCTGCGCGGCGCCTGGGAGAGTAGACGTGGCGTCTGAGGAGCTCTCGATCCCACCGGCCTGGCCCGAGCGGTTGTTAGTAGAGTTAACCGGTTCCGTTCACATCATGCAGCTAGCAGCCGTAGCACATTCTGGCACTAGCGATGGGGATAGCGATGGGGATAGCGATAAACACTTTATTGTAGACCTGGAGTCCATTCCTGATCACGACCTCGGAGCGTTGCATCATCCCGGCCTTCCAGAAGCCCCCCTGCTCAGTTTAAATGAAACACAGCTGATCCGCTCCGAAGGAACGTCGGCCCCTTCGCCCCCTCTGCTCGGAGTTTGGAAAGCCCTGCGATAACATTAGTGACCAGTGCAAACCCCGCGCACAACTGTTAGGATGGGTTTCCATGGCGATCAGAGGTTCTGTGGTTATCTGCACACGTGAGGATATTGTAGGACTGAAAAGGAACATGTGTACGCGAAGGGAAAGAACAGAAGGGCACGAGAGAGAGAGAGAGAGAGAGAGAGAGAGAGAGAGAGGAGAGAGAGAGAGAGAGAGAGAGAGAGAGAGAGAGAGAGAGAGAGAGAGAGAGAGAGAGAGAGAGAGACAGAGAGAGAGACAGAGAGAGAGAATATCTCATACTACGTCTCCCTCCGGTCGCCCGGCCAGCCCTGCTCGTATTGATTGGACGTTGACTCACTCCTCTCGAGCAACAATGGCTCCACAGTTAGCGGGCCAACGACCGCCCCCCCCCCCGCCGTAGCCGCAACGCCGATGGAAACACAGCTTTAGCAACAGTCTATTTAATACCCCAAGGATAGGGTTGGGGGCTGGGAGGGGGGGGAGGCATTGCGAAATCAGTGTGGCTTCCCACAGACAACCTGGAGTATGATGGGGAGGCTGTGTGTGTGTGTGTGTGTGTGTGTGTGTGTGTGTGTGTGTGTGTGTGTGTGTGGGTGTGTGTGGGTGTGTGTGTGTGGTGTAGTGTGTGGGGGGGGGGTTCAAAATCAAAATGCTAAAATGCTGTGTGTGTGTGGCTAAGTATAGGGAAAAAGTTGAAAAAGACTTCTGTGGTAGGGTGAGAGAGGGACAGAGGGGGGGGGGGGGGGAGGGGGGGGGGGGGGGGGGGGGGGGGGTGGGGGGGGGGGGGGGGGGGGGGGGGGGGGGGGGGGGGGGGGGGGTGGGGGGGGGGGGGGGGGGGGGGGGGGGGGAGAGGGAGAAAAGGAGAGGAGGGAGAGACACAGAGAGTGGGGGAGGCAGTGGGAGGTGCCTTTCCTGGAAACTAAAAACAATCTGTCAAACAGATGTGTTTGAGAGTATTACAGCGTTGGTGGGGGATGTGGGGGGAAAGAAAAGCTTCACAGGGAGAGCATTCACATCTATGCGCGCAAAGAGCGGGAACAGGTGAGGTAATTACCCACGAGGCCTTGCTGTAAGGCAAGCCCGACAGACCCTCGCTTTGAGGTGTGTCTGTGTGTAGGTGTGTGTATGTGTGTGTGTGTGTGTGTGTGTGTGTCAGACTGGCGCCATGGAAAGGCACAGACAATACCAACAGGGGGGCGTGGGAGAGCGACGGCAGAGCGATGTGACAGTTCTGGGCGCTCGCCACATCACAGCCAGAGTGGCAGTGCCTCTGTGTGTGTGTGTGTGTGTGTGTGTGTGTGTGTGTGTGTCTGTGTGTCTGTGTGTCTGTGTGTCTGTGTGTCTGTGTGTGTGTGTGTGTGTGTGTGTGTGTGTGTGTGTGTGTGTGTGTGTGTTTCTGTGTGTCTGTGTGTGTGTGTGGTGTTGGCAGGCATGTATAGAGGTGTATGTGTGTGTGGATCTGTATGTGTGTGGTGTGTGTGTGGATATGTTTGTGGTATGTTTGTGCGGTGTGTGTGTGGTACGTGTGTGTGTGCATGTGGGTTGGCATGTATGCAGGTGTGTGTAGGTGCAGGTGTGTATGTCGGTGTGTATGTAGGTTTTTATATATGTGTGCATGCGTGTGTTATGTACGTGTTTGTGCCCATTACTGTGTGTGTGAGGGCAGGCATGTATAGGTGCAGGTGTGTATGCAGGGGTTTGTATATATGTGTGTGTGTGTGTGTGTGTGTGTGTGTGTGATCTCGATGGCCGTGTGAGTGGGTGGAGGTGTCGGTGGGTGAGGGGAGGGGGGGGGGGGGTGGCGTTACCTTTGCTGCTGCGGAAAGACTGGGAGCGTCCCCGGTGTCTCCCCGCTGAGGTAACGTCTGAGGGGTCCCCCCGGGAGGGGGGCAACGGGGGGGCGCCCAGGCTGTAGTCTACAGCATGCAGACATGCACGTAGGCACAGGGGTGTACACACACACACACACACACACACACACAAACACACACACACACACACACACGCATATACACACACACACACACACACACACACACACACACACACACACACACACACACACACACACACACACACACACACACACACACACACACACACACACACACACACACACACACAGCCACATATTAATGGTCATGCATTAGTTGTCTAACGTGCACTATGGGAGATGTTAGAGTCTAGCATTGAGCATCGAGGGGAGTAAACAGCCACACATCCTGTGTTCTTAAACAACCGTTAAATTAATCCATCCAGGACGGCCCCATTGATCTCTCTCCCTCTCGGTACAGCAGGCTGGGCTTACCAGGCAGGGAGGACGAGGACTGCGTCCGGGCCAGGCTGTGGGTGAGCAGGTTGGGCTGCAAGAGAACAGCAGGAGGGTGAGGGTCCATCCAATGCAATGGTCACACGGGAGAAGCAATGCAGAAGCACACGGGAGAAGCAATGCAGAAGCACACGGGAGGCTCCGTTCTGGACAAAGCCTCGGCAAGGTAAGGGGATAGCTCTACCTTGTCATGATAATCATAATCATAATAATAATAATCGTAAAATGGCCTGTCTAAGACAGGCCATTTTACGATTATTATTATTATGATTATGATTAATATGGTTATCTATTTCCAGTGTGACACTGTGTTAGTGTTCACGGATGAATTAAGATGAGCACCAATGTCATTTCCTGCCGTTGTGCATTTCATCCTCACATAATGTTCTGCTCCCATAATTGGCACTAAGACTTCTTTATTTACGTTCGATGAAGAGGCCCCTAGTGTACAATAGCTCTGGTCCCTGGCCCCCCCCCCCCCCCCCCCCACTAACTTCCTCCTCGCCGTGTTTTGAACGGCTCTAGGAAAGGAAATGAGCAAACAGTGAGAACCTGGAGGCCATTTTAAGAGATTTCCTCTTCTGAACAACATCTCCCGACTGAATGGGGACCTTCTCCTGCCCGGCCGCCCCAGGGGATTCTGGGTAAAGGGAGCTACCAGATGGATCTGCTGGCGCGCGGCTAGCGCTCGCTCTGGCTTAAGGAACTCACTCTGCGCTCGTCTCTTTAGTCTTTTTAAGGACAGAGGAAAGTGAACAGCTTGTGGATAGTCGCCTGTGGTTGTGGGTGGAGGTGGGGGGAGAAGATGTGAAGGTGGGTTCTTAATCATGTCTTATGGTGGAGGGACTGAGTCCAGATGGGTGGTGGTGAACCTGAGGGTGAGTGAGTGAGTGAGTGAGGGAATGAGTGAGTGAGTGAGTGAGTGAGTGAGTGAGTGAGTGAGTGACTGAGTGAATGAGTGAGTGAGTGAGTGAGTGAGTGAGTGAGTGAGTGAGTGAGTGAGTGAGTGAGCGAGCGAGCGAGTGAGTGAGTCAGTGAGCGAGCGCGTCGAACGTGTTTGTGGGCATGTTGGGTGTGCGTGTGCGTGCGCATGTGTGTGCCCATGTGTGAGTGGGCATGAGTGGACCAGGCTGGACGCCCAGGGAGATTTCCCCCTCTAAGCGGTGTAGCGTCTCTTATGAAGCGGTACATTGTTCTGGAGGTCTGTGGGCTCCGCTGCAGCTCCTCCTCCCGCCACACACCGCCCCCTGTTGTTCTGTTTGGGACCACGGGGCGCACAGATGGCGCTCTACCCAGTGGAACATACAACACCCCCCCACCCCAAGTACCCCCTCTCACACACACACACACACACACACACACACACACACACACACACACACACACACACACACACACACACACACACACACACACACACACACACACACACACACACACACACACACACTAAATGGACCCATCAGCTCAACTGGAGATGTGTCCTTTGCATTACCTCAAAAACCCACATCCGTCGGGCGTGTGTGCGTGTGTGTTTACGTGTGTGTGTGTGCGTGTGTGTGTGTGTACGTGCACTCCAACCTTGTCCCCCTTCAGAGAAAGCTCCAGAAGACCGAAGTGTGGACAGTGTACACTTCCTTCATATTTGTGTTCCTTTAACACAAAGGTCCTGTATTGATAGGTTCCCGTACGGGGGGGGGGGCGTGTTTACCGGTGGGGGGGGCTGGGGGTAAGCTAGGGGCTCTGGGGTTTAGAGACGCGTAAACATGGAGGATAAGAGCACGAGGCCCCGGAGCGCACGTCCTCCGGTCGCCGCTCACACTCCGATCAAGTCAGGGTTTACGGGGACGGAAAAAACATTTGGTTTGGACGGAGACCTCTCCACTCCCCTCCCCCCTCCCCGCCCACCACCTCCTCGCTTCCCCTCAACCCCACCTCACCTCCTCCCCTCCCCTCCCCTCTCCCCTCCCCTCTCCTCCCCTACC
This sequence comes from Gadus chalcogrammus, assembly GCF_026213295.1. Classification (NCBI taxonomy): domain Eukaryota; kingdom Metazoa; phylum Chordata; class Actinopteri; order Gadiformes; family Gadidae; genus Gadus; species Gadus chalcogrammus. Next base: position 2,558,454 of record NC_079429.1, read on the forward strand.
CTCTGCTCCCCTCCCACCTCCTCTCCCCTCCCCTCTTCTCTCCCCTCCTCTCCCCTCCCACCTGCTCTCCCCTCCCCCCTTCTCTCCCCTCCCTCCCCTCCCACCTGCTCTCCCCTCCCACCTTCTCTCCCCTCCCTCCCCTCCCACCTGCTCTCCCCTCCCACCCCTCCCACATCCCCCCTGAGTGAAGTCTTGTGATGGTTAACCGTTCTGAGGGGTGATATTGGTACCGTCCTGGGCTAATCTAAAGTCTGATCTGATTAAACAAACAAACACTGCAGCAGTGTGAGCCGTGCTTTCCCTGCATGCCTGATGGTGTCTGACGGTGTCTGACGGTGTCTGACGTTGTCTGAAGTTGTCTGATGTTGTCTGACGGTGTCTTATGGTGTCCGATGGCGTCTGACGGCGTCTGACGTGTCTGACTGTGTCTGACGGTGTCTTATGGTGTCTGACGGTGTCTGACGGTGTCTGACGGTGTCTGACCTGCGAGGCGGACAGCGAGTTGACGCCGTTGAGGAAGGGGGGTCGCAGGGGGCCGTGGCCGGCCACATGGACATCGTGTTCTTTCCCCATCAGAGACTCCGCCCTCTTGATGATGTCACCCATGCGGTGGATGAAGCCCTCCTTCTCCGAGGGCAGGATGAACTCGCTGTGCACCTTGAGAGACCAACAACAGAGTAGAGCTGTTACAGGCTTTACATGGGAGTCTGTGTGTTTTGTTTGTTGACGGTGTGTGTGGGTGTGTGTGTGTGTGTTTTTGTGTGTGTGTGTGCGCGATTGCCTGTGTGTGTCTGTGTGTGTGTGTGTGTGTGTGTGTGTGTGTGTGCGCGATTGCCTGTGTGTGTCTGTGTGTGTGCGATCGCCTGTGTGTGTCTGTGTGCATGTCTGCCTGTCTGTGTGTGTATTGAACACATTCCTTTAATCGCCAGCCATCACTAAAACAGACCCTCCCTCCACCCACCCAACCCCCCCCCCCCCCCCCCCCCCCAGCCGTTGCTTAGCGAGCTAAATCTTAAGAACGACTCTTCTCGCCCCAACCACCATTTTGCCCACCGAGGTTTGGTCCTAGACTCGGTTGGCTCACGTAATGCAGTGAGGTATGGGTGCTGCCTGGCCGGCTGGGTGGGTGAAGGTGGGAGGGTGGGAGGGTGGGTGGGTGGGAGGGTGAAGGTGGGAGGGTGGGAGGGTGGGTGGGTGGGAGGGTGAAGGTGGGAGGGTGGGAGGGTGTGGTGTGGCGTGTATTTGCTGTCAGCGTATTTTAATTCCGAGCGCCGTCTTAATAACCGGATATCCCTCCCCTCCCCTCCCCGTCGCGCTAAGATCCAGTCCACAACAGAAACCCTGTCCGTCCAGATTGGTTTGTTTGCGAAACCCTTCCTGATCCCACACGCTGATACGAATAATTAGGCTCCGACGGCCTGCTTCTTATCTGCCTCTCTTAATTTCCGTACACCAGCGGAGACGTCGCCGGGGCACGGTGTGAGTGAGATAGAGCGCTCCCGATTCTGGGAAAGCTCTGGGAATCTGACAGCCTGCAGAGACTGCATCTGTTAACGGTTATTACTGAAATAAAGCCGTCCGTCTTCTTTGTTTAAGTCTGTTCAAACTAGCGTTCCGCCTTTGTGATTGCCGTGCCTGTGAATGATTACAAAAGTTGACCCAGAACCACTTGTAATGAGTGCATCTGTGAATGAATCAACGCCATTTAAGCAGCGTTCTCCCAGGTCGAGTGTGGTCGTAAACGGTAAGCTACGACGCTGCGTATGGGGGGGGGGGGGGGGGGGAACTCACCATGACCCCGGCGATGTCCTCGGGGTTATCTCCGTCCAGGTCAAACTTGAAGGTCACCATCTTGTCGTTGTGGGTCTGCAGCTGACACTCCACCACGCGGTCCACCTTGTCAGAGAGCTGGAGGGGAGGGGGGGGGGCGACTTAGCATACGGGAACACAGCTGTGTGTGTGTGTGTGTGTGTGTGTGTGTGTGTGTGTGTGTGTGTGTGTGTGTGTGTGTATACAGGCGCGCATGCCTGTATTCAGAGTAGATTCAATCCAATTCTACTTGGATAGCCCTTAACCAGTTAGACTGAAAGGGCTTAACAGGCCATACATTCATGACACCCCCCTAAGCCTAGAAAAAAACTCCCTTAATTTGCATGGAAGTCATCATGTGAAGGAACGCAGAGTGGGGATCCCTTCTTCCAGGGATGGTAAGGAGTGCAATGGGTTTCATAATTAAAATACATAACAGATGAGGGATATCCACTGTTTGTGCGCGTGCACGTGCGTGCGCGAGTATGTGTGTGTGTGTCTGTGTGTGTATCACAGTTTGTCTCAGTCGCTTTGGTACATTTCTCAGATCTATTTGTGGAATGTGGATCAGGATTTGTTGCCCAACAGACAGGGACATCAGGAGCTGTAGGAAGACTGCACTGTAATTCCTACAGTACTGCATGAACAGTTTACCCAAACGAGATTGTCCTATGTTCACATTTCTAGTTTCTTGTTTTTTTGTTTTGTTCTTTGTGCTATCCAGTGCTGTCTTTTCCGTTCTGTATCGCATTGACATGGTCTGCCAACAAATTACAGTATAAACAGTAAAAGCGTAAATGTAATTCTTGTCCAGTCTCTTGCAATCAAACTCCCACATACGTACACTAAGGTGTAACTTAAAATGTACAATAATTGTCTTCAAAACCTTAGCCTTAGTTTACATCAGAACATCCCTCCAGAGTATACTGTTATATTGACAACATGACTAAGCAATTGGACTGTCTTATCCGTACACAATGACAAAAGGACTTGTCATTCTGATGGCACTGACATGTTCATTGACACAGATATTTACTTTGGAGAGATTAACTAAGGATTTTGAGCAAGAGAGAGACCGAGCTTTTGCAGGTAATCCATGGTGTTTTGCTATTTGTACGAATTGTTTCTAGGAATGCTCTTACTGTTTTGAAAATGTTAAGGATGATTCAAGAAATGTACCAAAGTGACTGAGAAAAACTGTAATTACTGAAAATGCAACGCACTGTGTACGCATTTGGAAACATATATATGCGTGGGTGTGTGTGGTGGTGTTCGCGTATCTGCTACATTGTGCAGATGGCTCAGATTGAGAACTAAGATATAGATTTCCAGCGCACACTGCGGATGTGCAAGCAACCTCATGCATCGGAGGCTCAGCAGCGTGCTATCTATCGATGTGCAGATATGTACGTGCACTTGAGCTTGTGCTATCCCAATTGCGTTCATGCGTTATCTCCTCGTTGTCACACGCACGCCATATTCACTTCGCTCTTGCTTTCTCTCGAGACGGGTCGCTGTATTGCCCCGACCACAGCGTGTCCTACGGACAAGAGGAACTGTCCCGGAGCACAACCCTGATAAGATAAGACGGGAGGGTGGCCATGGCATCGCTGACCATAAGCAAACAACAGTCTCACTGAAATCAACCCAAAGTAAACAGCTCGGGTGTGTGTGTTCACGTTGTGATGGTGTGTGTGTGAGAGCGTTGTGATGGTGTGTGTGTGAGAGCGTTGTGATGTGTGTGTGTGTGAGAGCGTTGTGAGGTGTGTGTGTGTGTTCACGTTGTGATGGTGTGTGTGTTCGCGTTGTGATGGTGTGTGTGTGTGTTCGCGTTGTGATGGTGTGTGTGTGTTCGCGTTGTGATGGTGTGTGTGTGTGAGAGCGTTGTGATGGTGTGTGTGTGTGTTCACGTTGTGATGGTGTGTGTGTGTTCGCGTTGTGATGGTGTGTGTGTGTGAGAGCGTTGTGATGGGGTGTGTGTTCGCGTTGTGATGGTGTGTGTGTGTGTTCGCGTTGTGATGGGGTGTGTGTTCGCGTTGTGATGGTGTGTGTGTTCACGTTGTGATGGTGTGTGTGTGTTCGCGTTGTGATGGTGTGTGTGTTCGCGTTGTGATGGGGTGTGTGTTCGCGTTGTGATGGGGTGTGTGTTCGCGTTGTGATGGTGTGTGTGTTCACGTTGTGATGGTGTGTGTGTTCGCGTTGTGATGGTGTGTGTGTTCGCGTTGTGATGGTGTGTGTGTGTTCACGTTGTGATGGTGTGTGTGTTCACGTTGTGATGGGGTGTGTGTTCGCGTTGTGATGGTGTGTGTGTGTTCACGTTGTGATGGTGTGTGTGTTCACGTTGTGATGGGGTGTGTGTTCGCGTTGTGATGGTGTGTGTGTTCGCGTTGTGATGGGGTGTGTGTTCACGTTGTGATGGGGTGTGTGTTCACGTTGTGACGGTGTGTGTGTTCGCGTTGTGATGGTGTGTGTGTTCGCGTTGTGATGGTGTGTGTGTTCGCGTTGTGATGGGGTGTGTGTTCACGTTGTGATGGGGTGTGTGTTCACGTTGTGACGGTGTGTGTGTTCGCGTTGTGATGGGGTGTGTGTTCACGTTGTGATGGGGTGTGTGTTCACGTTGTGATGGGGTGTGTGTTCGCCGTACCCCAGTGATTCGCAGGCGTGACCGCGCCCGCCTCCGGAACAGTTTGCCCGCCGTCCGCCTCACCTCCGCTTTGCCGCTCTTCTCCGATAGGCCCTCGTAGCCGTCACTCAGCCCCGAGGTGACATCAGAGGCGTAGCTGTCGAAGGGGAGGAGTTGAAGGATGAAATGCTTTCAACTGGGTGTAAAAGAACGGATGGGATTTGTCAGCCTGCCACACTTGAGGAGATGATACCTCAACCCTGTTTTGGGATAAGGGGTCTCGGTTGAGACCTCAGAAGACCCCCCCCAGACCTCCTGGTCTCAGGAGACCAAACCTCATGGTCCCAGGCGGAAAGCAAACATATCCATGCAATCAGTACACTCAAAATGTCTGAGCATACAAGTTCCAAACCGCAGCGATTTCAGTTGAATTGGGTTTTTTCAATTAATTTAGCGTTTTCTGTTTATTTACATGCATTTATTTATTGCTGCGGTTCGGCTAACCACGTCTCCGGGTCGTTTTGGAGCTCTGTGGTGGCAGCCCGGGGCCCTCCGAGGCCTCTTCAGACTGACGGGCCGACCGGCCACTGACACGGCCTTGGCCAGGAACATCCGTCTCAATATAAAACCCAACAGCTCGCGGGCTGAGGATTTGAAAGAAGGCGCTTGTTGCTCTGCCTCTAAGGATGTTTGCGTCTGGAATGCGGAGAACGGTTGAAAAATACCAGACCAGCCCACTTTGGAATTAGAAGCTATCAAACGGGAGCAGAACTACGAAACTCTTCCAGGGCCCCAAGAGCGATCGCACGGACCCCACACGACAGCGAGCTTCAACCCCCCTGCACACACCTCTGAATAGGTTCTTGTCCACCCACCTCCCCCCCTGCCAAGAATAATGCAATTCCCCCCCCCCCCCCCCCCGCCCATCCACACTACACATGGAGTGGTGAGGGCCTAAAGATAACACAAGAAGAGAGAGAGAGTGAGTGAGACAGAGACAGAGAGAGAGTTTGGCCTTGACTTGGGGCATGTAGTCACAGCCACACAGAGGTGAGGGACATGTTTCCCTACTGAGAGAAGACAGATGTTTCCTGCTCCTTTTAAAGAGGTCATGCTCATCAGGTTGTGATGAGAAGCTCTAGAGAGAGAGAGAGAGAGAGAGAGAGAGAGAGAGAGAGAGAGAGAGAGAGAGAGAGAGAGAGAGAGAGAGAGAGAGAGAGAGAGAGAGAGAGAGAGAGAGAGAGAGAGAGAGAGAGAGAGAGAGAGAGAGAGAGAGAGAGAGAGAGAGAGAGAGAGAGAGAGAGAGCGCTTGTGTTTACCTGTCCACAGGAGAGTTGAAGCCGCTGGGCGGGTTGCCATGTTCTGTGTTGCTGGATACCGCAATGCTCTAGAAATAAAAAGGGGGGATAAGGTTAGGCAAACATGGCAACAGACGTCTCTTTATTTTCAGCCCTGCTCCTGGACAGTAATAGGAGGCTGCTGGACCAGAATAATCTACGAGTAAATAGAAGATGTATTTAAGTATCGATGCATCAGCGACATTCAAAACAGATTGGTGTAGCAATATTTGAACCCTGCACATATAATTGGTGATTCAATTTAATTGAATTTAACGATATTCATACACTAGGCAAATCGTTTGCCATTGTGTTTGATTATCTGAACACCACAATGATCACAGCAAATACTAAATAAAACTTGTTGTGTCACTATTTAATGGGCAAAATTGTGTGTAAAAATAATTCAAGGTCCAGCGTTTGTCTACTCCATCGGTCCGAAACATCAGGCATTTACTCAACACTTTCAATGATTCTAATCAATCTTTTCATAACATATGTGTATAAAGCGGTACGTATTTATTAGAAAATAGCCGAGGTGGTATTTAGCTTTAAAGTTAAACCACTGTAGACGACAACAGGTGACTCATTTGAACTATCGGGACAATGCCACTCAGCTACTGCTCCAGTCTCTCTTCCACCACCACCAACCAGCACCACCACCAGCACCACCACCACCACCACCAGCACCACCACCAGCACCACCACCAGCACCACCACCACCACCACCACCACCTCCACCACCACCACCACCACCACCACTACCCCCATCACAATCACAACCAACCAGCACCACCAACACCACCCTCACCATCACCACCCTCACCACCACCACCAACACCACCCTCACCATCACCACCGCCACCATCACCACCCCCGCCACCACCATCGCCACCAACACCACCCTCAACACCGTCACAACCACCACCACCCCCACCACCCCCACCACCCCCACATCGGCGGGGCCACTCACCGAGGGGAAGCGGAGGCTGGGCATGGGGAGCCCGTTGCCAGGCGACGTGCCCGGCCGCGCTGGGGGGGCCGTGGGGGGGGTCCCGGGCCCCTCAGCCTCCAGGGCCTCCTGGAGCCCCGAGGAGTTCAGGAAGCAGTCGATCTCGCAGTCGGCTGTTCGGACAGAGAGGATACGGTGAGCCGGGAGTGCCATGTGACGTGGTGACATGAGGATGAGCACACACGGACAGACAGACAGACACACGGACAGACAGACACACAGACACACACACACAGACAGACACACAGACAGACGGACAGACACACAGACAGACACACGGACACACGGACAGACACACAGACACACGGACACAGACACACAGACCGACACAGTCACACAGTCACACAGTCACACAGACCGACACACACACACACACACACACACACACTGAAATTGACATTAATATTTGAACCAATTAAACGTTACTGAAACTGTCTTTAAACTTCAAACTTGCTTGTTATGCCATCATTATGTCCGTCCATTATGGACCCCATTACAGCCATAACCAATCCTCTGATCCTTCTCAATCTTTCCTTACCCTGTAGATGGTTCGGGGTCAGGGGGGGGAGGTTGTCCCCCCAACCGTGACCATCTAACGCAGTGTAAGCCCTTCGAGACAGTAACTGGGATCAAGGGGCAAACCAATCAAATGGACATGCCTTTAGAGAGCCATTGACCCACCATTACCATAGCAACAGCTCAGCACGATCACACACAGAATCACCAGCGACAACAGGCCGGCCAAGGACGGCTAAATAATTGAGCTGTACATCAGGCTTCACATTTCAGCATCGACCCATAGGTTACTTTGTCTCAGAGCCAGACCAATGGATGGCAGCCTGTCATCGTGTGTGCTCTCCCTTCAGACTCCCCCAGGAGTAACACATGAGGTGGAGAGGGGCTACGCTAAGGGACATCACAGGGGAACGGGGGGTGTTGGAATAGGAATAATCCCTAATTGTTCTTTAATGTGATTACCGGGATTGAAGTAAATGAGTGGCACGGGGGGTGCTTGTTTCTGAATGATTATCTTGTTTCTGAATCCCGTTTGACCACTACATCATTATATGGATAAATGGGAGATTAATGCTGACTCCCTTGGTCAATGAGTTTGATCGTAGGTTTATCAGGTCCGTGCCTCTTGCGGTAAAATCAAATGCTGAATTAAAAATAGCATGATCTACTTTAACCACAATCAGGTCGCGAAACGAATACCTATGATGATTGATGTAATGGACCCCGTTGTTAACACTAATGCACACACACACACACACACACACACACACACACACACACACACACACACACACACACACACACACACACACACACACACACACACACACACACACACACACACACACACAGGCATCTAAACACAGACGCACACACAGGGTTCAAGGGCAACCTGATCCCAACCATCCTTTTATGTAACATGGGCTGGATAGCTCTCTGCTAATGAGCTAGCTAGCTGCAACGAGGTCAATGTATCCCGCCATGCGTTCCCCGACCGGCGTTAAGACAGCATTCATCCGTCCTCCACTCAGACGGCCGTCTCTAAACGCGGCCTGCGGCCTGCGCTCCGTGAGCGGGTGTGAGGTGCATCATGGGTATATCATACGTGGCTCACAGTTAGCCGAGGAGCAGCTGTTGTGGCGGCTGTGGACGAGCTGGTCCAGCTCCGGCTCCTCCGCCTCCGCCTCCGCCGCCGCCGCCGCCGCCGCCGCCAGCCCCGAGTCCGCCGAGCCGCCCGCCGCCGGGGACGTCTGGCACGGCGTGGGGGTGCGGCAGGGGGGTGCGGGGCTCCCCTCCAGGCTCCTGTCCTCCTCCAGGGCCGCCTGCAGCAGATGCTGCTGCTGCTGCTGCTGCTGCTGCTGCTCCTCCTCGTCCTTCCTCCTCCTCCCCAGCTGCCTGCTCTGCTCCTCGGCCACGCGCCGCAGCTTCTCCCGGTGCCGCTTGATGTTGGTGACCCGGTCCCGGATGGCCTTGGCCACCAGCTTGAAGTCCCCCTCGCACACGAAGCCCAGCACCACCTGGGGCGGGGAAACGCAGCGGTGAACACCTGAACCCGGCCGTTTGAAAGGGTGAACAAGTGCATGTTCACAACTACTAACATGCAGTATGAAGTGGTGAACAATTGATAGATCCCCTCTTCAACCCTCCAGTATGAAGTGGTGAACAAGTGATAGATCCCCACTTCAACCCTCCAGTATGAAGTGGTGAAGAAGTGATAGATCACCACCACAACAAGTTCACGGTCAAAATGCAAACACGTGACAGCCAGCAATGTACACACACGACAACGTTTCTTCATCGTGAATGAGGGATTTGTTTGTCGGATTCGCGTTGACGGTGTTGTGAGGAGATCTTTTGTTGTTCCGACACGCACGCACGCAAACACACAGGCACACACACGCACACACACACACACACAACACACACGCAGAGAGTCGTGGCAAAAGAGGGCGAGCGCGTCTTAATCCACCCCTCAACACTTCATCAGATTACATCAGACGCTTTCGGACCCCTGTCTCACTGCATGGGCCGAAATTGACTCTTGATGAAAAGCGTCTCAAAGAGGTAAACAGACCTGACATTGGAGGCCTCCTGTTTCATTAAAAGTCACCTCGGCGGGCCAGGTCGGAGGCACCTGTGTCCTAACCCGCCACGACTTGACCTTGGCCCTCGCCCTTCGTTCTGGCGTCGCTAATCGGGCCGCTGATTGAAACGTGGAGCGGTGCCCTCGTCCTCGAGGACATGGCGGACCGAGAGGCCTTCAGTCCACGAGGGGTCAGGCCGGCTGTTTGGGCCCTGCTCTGTGTTTAAGGACCGAATCAGGAGGGCAAGTGCGAGGGAGGGGTTGAGTTAAGTGGAATCCAGGGGGTCATCCCTATGTTCCCCAGGTCTTATGTTCCCCGGGTGCAAAGGGTGAGGGTCAGGTTAATGGTTAGGGTTAGGGTGAGGGTTAACCCTAAACCTAACCCTAACCATAACCAATCGGAGGAGAGACATTCTAACCAATCACAGGCGAATCAGAGGCGAAAAAGGCGGTACTTGCCCCTACCATCCAACGAAAAAAAGATTTGCTCACAGGATCCTATGTACCCCGGTCACATACAAAGCGGGGAACATAGGACCCGGGGAACATAGATACGCTCCCGAATCCAGCGGCCGAGGGTAAGAAAGACTCAAAAGACTGGAGGAACCGAACAACAAGAAGTGTCATCTCAACGCTCTGCAAAATTAACACGCAAATATTTTTTGTCTCCATTTTCGTGTTTCGTGTTTTGTGTTTTCGTGATCCTAACCCACACTTCTATTTCGTAACATAAGAAAGTAATACATCATGCATTCATTGGGCCTGCAACATTGAGTCTATTCCTACAAAAATAACTAACTATTCAGTTACATAACGTCACAACAGACTGTCTGACTTGATTTTCTCTACGGGAACAGAGTCGATTGATTGATTTCGATCACAACACGGTTATACACTTACTCCGATGAACGGCATCGGCTAACCTCATCAGCTAAGGCTAGGCCGGTGCGGCGTTTGCCTACCATCTCCTGGGCCACCTCCTCCGGCACGTCCTTGTAGAGCTCGAACAGGAACTCGATGGCGTTGTTGTCCTTGTACTTCCCGTGGAGCTTCTTGGTGTCGTCCATGCGCAGCCACAGCTTCAGGCCAGACTTCACCATGTCGTCCTCCTCCGCCAGCTCCACGTGCACGCCGTTGTACTCCTGGAAGAAGGCGTGGTCCAGCAGGTCTTGGATGGTGTACCTGGTGGTGGTGGAGGCGGACATTTTGGAATCAACAGGGGGCCGTTACTATACAGTGCCTGAAAATGGTGGCATGTGCGTCGTGCGCTAGTTGTGCGCTAGCAACACCGGCGCAGCGCGAGCACAGCAATACAGCACTACAGTAGTGCTGCTGTGCTAGCCAGCATAGTTCTGCTGTTCTGGCTAACATAGTGATGCTGTGCTAGCTAGCACTGGGTTACTGTGCTAGCTAGCTCAGGAACACTGTGAACAGCTAGCTAGCATAGTGCTGCTGTGCTAGTTAGCATAGTTCTGCTATGCTAGCTAGCTCAGTAACACTGTGAAGAGCACTAGCCCAGCGCCACTGTGCGGTTTAGCCTATTTGATTTTCCCTTTTTCCATTTGCTTGACATATGCTTTCATGTCATATTTCATTATGACCTTCGGGCCTTTTGGCGGCCCAGTGAATAAACGATCCATTATGCCCAATTATGTAGCTTTTCATTTTTCTTTTATAATAGCCAGTGAAGCAGTAAAGCTGTCAGTTCTATAAAGAAAAATCTGTAGCCTGAAAGTTTATATTTGGATTAGTCATGGCAAAAATGGGTTTTATACATGCATTAACCCATCAACTTGAAACTATACTTTACTCAACCTAATGTACTGTTGAAAAGGAAAGTAACGTTTATCCATTTAACCAACCATATTGAGAGAAATGATATGAATACATAGGCACTGTTGGTCGTTGGAGGGTATAAGAAATAGCAACATACCTCTCTTCTTTAACGTTGCGAATACAGCCTTCAATGATCTCTTTGAGCTCCGGGACTTTAACTTTGGAAAAGCTATCAGGCTTTATCCCCTGGACATTGAGGTAAAGGAGAGGACAGACCATCACTTACTTTCAGTAGGCAGTGCAGGTTAGGTCACAGCCAATATAATTTGATTAATATCAGGTATATACGACTTGTTATCTGTAGGTTTCCACATATTAAAATTCAAGACTTTTTGAAACCTTAATACCCCCAAATAATCTGCCAACAATACATTTCCAACCATAGGTTCTTAAAAAGCCTTTAATTTAAGTTCCCAACATGTTCAGATTAACTTTCAACAATTTCCTATCAGAATCTTGCCTTAGACACACACCCACACTCTATTTCAACCCCAGCAGAGAAGCATCAACTCGGGACAGTTTCTGATGAAAGCAGGACCCACATCCCCCCCCCACACACACACACACACACACACACACACACACACACACACACACACACACACACACACACACACACACACACACACACACACACACACACACACACACACACACACACACCGAAAGGCCCTCATGCCTGTGTTAACGGGGGCTGATCCCTGTGCTTTGGTGACAGTAGCCACACAGCAGCATGACTCTGCGGGGTCTCTCGCTCTGTAAACACAGCGGGAGGACACCAGCGTGCGAATAACCGACCAAGATCACAGTGTCCTTATCGCGTTTCACCGCAGCCTCCTCACACACGCAGGCCCACAAATGCTTTCTGGAGGTTTATGAGGCTCGATGCTTGGCTGCATTACAAGAGTACGAGTTAATAGATGGTAACTTGGGACGAAGGCGTAGGCGAATTAAGGCGGGTGTGGACAGGTTCCCTTACCCGACCCTGAACGGTCTGACTATGGACGTTGTTTGCTCAAATTGAGTTATTGCCCCGGTGCAAATAACAGATCGTAAAGTTGGGCAAAGAGGTACAGATAGCCAACAAGGTAATGGCCCTCAAACCGACACCATTCTCATCCATCACGTCTAAATTATATGTCTTCAAATATAGGCTGTCTGGTCTGTTTGGTTATGACCGCTTTGAACCAGAATGTTACGCAGTATCCGTCCACTATTTGATATGACTGCAACTAATAAATTCATACTTCCTATTTAGGAAAGGCAAATCATGTTGGCAGGAAGACTGAAGCAGAAGTTATCTGACAAACAAAAATTAAGCAGGAACAAATAGTGGATTGTGCTCATTTGTTTGCAAAGCCTAACATTCAAGATTGGCTGCGTTCACTTAAATCAGTATGCGTGTCTCAAAAGATGTATATGGTACAATGTGTACCTCTGTTAATCTGGAGTGATTTTCGAGGTTAGGGAAAATAAAACCCCCTATCCCTCCTAACGCGATTATAAAACCACAGAACCCAACCCCCGTACGCATGCGTACCTCCCTGCTCCTCAAAGACCCGCAGCCAATCAGTGCACAGTAGTCAACAGGCTCCACTCTTCTTTACGAGTCGCGGCGATGCCAAGCTGAGCCTCCCGGGCAGCCATGACAGGCCGGCCTCGTGGCCGTGAGTGTGGCGTCAGCAGAACCCAGGGCCGGCGTTCGATGTCTTTGGTGCCGTGCCCTGTGAGTGTTCCAGCGACTCTGGTTCACTCTGGCATCATCGCCCCTGCAGTCTTCCATAAAGACTCGGCCCCGTTTCTTTTTTTTTACATTTCCATCTGTCTTGCAGAGTAGAGGAGAGGAGAGGAGAACAGCCTTCTTTGTGCGGTGGACATTAAGGCAAAAAGAAAATTTAAATTGAACAACACAAAAAGACACACTTGTGTTGTAAGTGCGGCTCTGTTGTCTCTAATCCTCGCCCAACATGGAGTCAGACGGGGTGGCTCCACTGCTGGTTTCGCTGCCCAAAGCCATTTAGCAACAAACCAGGGCCCAAGACTGAGCTTTTGTTACTATGTCCAAGAGTACGTCGTACATACATCATTATTTGACTGAAGAAATAAACTCCCTCCGTCTAACAAGTTTGTCAGAGCAGCCGTCCAGCCGGGACCCAAGCAAAGCGACCGACAGATGGACAGCAGCCCAATTTGGAAGTACGTACAAGCTCCTTATTCGGTGAGGCAGTTGCCCTAATTAGTATTCATCTGTATCGACTTAAGTCTTAGGCGTTGTCAAATGAGACGCAGTTTCCTGAATATCATTGTTAACTGTTCAGCGTGTTTTCCGTCGACCCACCGTGTGCCCAAAGGGAAAAACAGAATAATGGTTGGGGCAACGGAACTAAAGGGACATGGAGCTGGAGGGATCTCGCGCGGTCTCGCGGCGCTAGCAATCAACGTAGCGGAGTCTAGCATCTGCTACGGAGCGTCTTAATTGAAGGTTAAGGGAACATAAAAGCGGGCGGGGGGGTTAGGCTACGGCTCTGCTTGCAGACGCAAGATTACCCCGTAATCGTGTGCGTCTTAGAAGCTCAGGTGGTGGTCGACAGCAAGGGCGGTGTGAGGTAACCATGGAAACAGGAAGACACACTTATCCTGGTGGCCTCTTTCCATCGGGGAGTAGAAAGGGAAACACGCGTGGCCGAGTACGTACACACACACACACACACACGCACACAAACTCATACATGCTCACAAACACAAACACAAACTCATACATGCTCACACACACACACACACACACACACACACACACACACACACCCACATGCTCACAAACGCACACACACAAACTCATACATGCTCAAACACACACACAAACTCATACATGCTCACAAACACACACACACACACACACACACACAAACTCATAGATGCTCACAAATACACACACACACACACACACACACAAACTCATACATGCTCACACACACACACACACACACACACACACACACACACACACACACACACACACACACACACACACACACACACACACACACACACACACACACACACACACACACACACTGAAATCCGTGCGTGCTCACGCTGGTGACTTTGCGGTAGATCTGCGCGGCGTTCTGGCACTCGGAGTAGGGGTACTCGGAGGTGGCCATCTCCAGGATGCACATCCCGAAGGCGTACACATCCACCGCCTCGTCGTACTTCTCCTCGTACATCTCCGGCGCCATGAACTCTGGCGTTCCTGACCGGGGGGGAGGGGGAGGGGAGGAGGTCAATGTCAGCCATCGTCTCTCACCGAGTCATCGGAAGGGTTATCGTGAATGTATATTTAATCCAAA
>NC_079429.1:2578019-2600519 GCF_026213295.1 Gadus chalcogrammus
GGATTAAGGAGACTTCGTCAGCGCCCGTATTATGACAACCGGCGTGCGATACACAGTGTTGGGGCCAGCATTAACACCCAATGGCCACGTTCACACTCTGTTGACACATCGGGGGGGGCTTTACAGGTTATACATGGCCCAGCAGTACAGAAAAAGGAGAGTTGTCCCTAAATAAAACGGGATGATCAAATCAGCCTGGAATTGAGAGCTGACGCGACATTCCGTTGCAGACGTTGAGACAGGCAGCGCTGATTGGTTTTGTGTTTTGTTCGTATCCGAGATGACAAACCGGGGATGAGGGTATTGAGGCAGTTCTATAAAATGTTCCACAGGCACGATATACTGAAGGGGTTTGAAGTGGGGACAGAGTGGATCTTGTTGCCCAGGCAATGAGACCGCTGCCACTGCCAGAAGGTGTGCAAGATGACACGTAACCTTTTCCAGAGGTACACACCATATTACTGTGCTGCGTGATCAATCACCCAAGGCCAAACCGTGTACCGTTACAGAGGCTGTGTGTCATCGGGGGGAGTCGACTGGTGGGGGGAGGGTTGGACCCCCGGCTAAATGGTTCCTGGTTCTATTCCACGGTCTAAATGTCGACGTCCTTGGGCAAGAGGCCTCTCCCCTACTAGCTCATGTCAAGAGTGACATAAAAAAAAAAGATTCGCTGTAACTCGAATTTCGTTTGGAAGTGCCTGCTGAGCAACATGAATAACTCAAGAGGTTAATATCTGGACTCGTGCTCGCGTCCGTGGCCGAGAATCAAAAACCGAAGTCAGGGCGTCACTGCGCGGCCCTGTCCCAGCCAGCGTCGACGGACACGGCCCCCCGCGAGCAGGTACACACACGTACGCAGCGGGGCGCTGGAACTGGGACAGCGCGCCATTCAGAGGCGGTGTTGCCAGATTGGGCCCGATTTCCTGCCCAATCTGGCGACACTGTTCAGAGGCAGGAGGTGTTGTGGGAACTGAGGTGCCAGTGTGCTGCCGGGCTGCAGAGGTTCTGACGGGCTCTGTTCACCGACTGACTGGCCCACGGTGCAGGCCAGTGGCCCTCTAATCTAATAAGGGCCGAACGTTGAGAGTAAGTTCTCTCTATGTTTACGATCGCCATAACCGCTGCCCGTTCCCCCTCTGTGTGTGTGTGTGTCAGACTTGGGAGGGTTAGACTTGATTCTCTCTCTCTCTCTCTCTCTCTCTCTCTCTCTCTCTCTCTCTCTCTCTCTCTCTCTCTCTCTCTCTCTCTCTCTCTCTCTCTCTCTCTCTCTCTCTCTCTCTCTCTCTCTCTCTCTCTCTCTCTCTCTCTCTCTCTCTCTCTCTCGCCCTCAACCTGTGGCAGTGGCGCCCATGCAAATGACCCCGCAGCGGAGGAAAACACTTGTGTCGTATCTCCTAAGTGCTCGGAAATCGACCTGAGGGTTAGTTAAGATCCTCGCTGGAGACTGAGTCTGTGTTTAGTCTGTACACAGAGCGGCCTCAGATGGGCAGTTACCTGCATTCAGTGACGCACGTCAACTCCGCTTCTAATTCATCCCGAAACTAATTCATAAGAACCAAACCTGAACAAGAACATATAATGTTCTGAACTTTCCAAAAGGGCTGTTTTACACTGTTTTGACCGTATTCCACAATGAGCTGTAGTTTATAACCATTGCCATACCATTATCAAGGGTTTTATAATACATCTTGCATATTTACATACCAAATAACCATAAATTACAACTTTCGAACTGTTAACAAAGAATAAAGGTTTGAAAACGTTTTTTAAAGGGTTTCAAAGTAAAATGCTGCTGCCATTTTTGTCATCCCATTTTCTCTTTGTCGTCTTGCATGTTCAGAGAGGGTTTTCTTGTACTACAATCGCAAAAAAAGCTCAGCAGAATGCTTTATAAGCAAGACTGGAGAGTAGCGAACAAACGATTTTTGTATTTGCACTATGTGTGTGCAACGCAGAGTGTGTCCGGAAGGAATTACATGAGTGAGGGACTGCCTTATCTGATGTCCGCTTGGACCAATGAGTCGAACAGTTTGGCTGACCTCCGGTGATCACAGTCAGAGGCACGTTGACAGACTGTACAGGAAGTTCTGGGTTGTGCCTGTGGTTCTGTTTGTGAATGTGTCTCTGCATGTGCAGATGTGTGTGTGTGTGTGTGTGTGTGTGTGTGTGTGTGTGTGTGTGTGTGTGTGTGTGTGTGTGTGTGTGTGTGTGTGTGTGTGTGTGTGTGTGTATGTGTGTGTGTGTGTGTGTGTGTGTGTGTGTGTGTGTGTGTATGTGTGTGTGTGTGTGTGTGGTGTAACAGCGGGGAACAAAAGATCAACCTGCTGCCTGTAAATTACATCACCGGAATGTGAGCGAGATATGTGTGTTAAAAAGAACCACAATTTGCCCTTGAGAGAGAACCAGAGAGCGGATCACAAGACTGCTCCAACACCACTAGCTGGGCCCTCCCGCAGAGTTCTCACTGGTGTCACCCACAGGAGGAAAACAAGACGCTGAACGAGAACAGGGTTGGTTACGTTTGTTAGGCGTGTGGCGCACGCACACACACACACACACACACACACACACACACACACACACACACACACACACACACACACACACACACACACACACACACACACACACACACACACACACACACACACACACACACACAGTTTCTGGTTCCAGTCATACAAAAGCAGTGACGATTGTGGGATTCAATTTTTTTCGGGATGGTGCAAATCAAAAGATTCACCACGTTTACAACCATTGTCTTGTCTTCCGGTGTATAACTTGTAGGTTTTCATTTGACTAAATTGAAGGCTGCCGCATAAACACACAAGACACCATTTGGGATATTACGCTTTTGTCCACACACATGATTGAAAAAGGCCTGTGTACACAATGGCTCAACGGCGGCGCCTGAGTTTAATTAACGAGAGTAATGTGTTACACGCAGCGCCAGTGTTTTATCACGCCAGTCACCGGTGCGTCCCCACATGTATATGCAGAGGGACATTAGAGTGAGTGTTCTCTGTGTGTGTACAGTGGGCAGGAGCCATAAAGGCCACTGTGACGGGGGCCACAGTGACGTCTTAAAGGGGAAGTTCACCCAAAATCGTTTTATGGCTGTTGTGTTTTTTTCCCCATTACCCAAATCAATCGGTTCCTGCAACGCAGTTGAAGTGAACTTCCTGCTGGTCTCCGAACTTAAGCCTTCTCTTTACCTGTGATGTCGAAGCGCCTTTCCGGGGGATTCTGGATGGCTAGGGTGTTATAATAGTTCAATAAATGAATAGATGGATAAAAAAATGCAGAGAAAACTAATGAGGCTGGGTGTGGGCTGATAAGACTTGAATGCTTGGGGAGCTTCTTGTTTTTATCTTGCTCTGCCTCTTGAGGCTCAGTCAGGACGCCGGACAGACAGGGTAAATGGTGCCGCGCCAGGACAGATAACCACTAGCAAACACAACCGCAGCTAACTGGGAGGAGGGGGGAGGCGGGAGGGGGGAGGGGGGAGGGGGGTGGTTCTGGTTAACAACGTGAGGCTGTGCATGCATCTCATGGGAAGGAAGGAGAAGATTATATATGTACACGCACAAACTAAACCACATGCGCACACACACACCGAAAAGGACACACACAAAGGCCGAACCCGCCTCTGAACACTGGAGAACTCACTTGACTACATTAAAGCGACGTGTTTACATACAGAGAGCTATTTTGAGAGCAGGGATCGGTGCATGGGCTGTGAAGAGAGATCCGAAACGGAAGGTCTGGCAGATAGATCTCACAAGGAGTGGGGTCGTGGTGTTTATGGGTAGGCTGAGAAAATACACCATCTGTGTTTGCTGTTGTGTTGGGGACTCCGAGGTGTGAGAACCCCCCCCCCAACCCAAAGAAACATATACACAACAAGGGTCCCGGGCCGGCCCCTGAAAGGTTTCCCCCCTTTCTAAGATCTGTCCTGCTCAATTTGTCACCAGGACTACCTGGGCACTCGGGGCCTGTTTACACTCACAACATGGTGATCAGGACACACACACACACACACACACACACACACACACACACACACACACACACACACACACACACACACACACACACACACACACACACACACACACACACACACACACACACACACACACACGGCCTCTGTGTCTGTGGTCTGTCGGTTAGATGGATCAACATGGCTATACTGTAGGGGTTCTAGTTTGCTTCTCAGATTATATGACCCCTTGGCTCCACACTGCTGGGTCACAAGTTAGTTAGTACCTGAAGTCACTTAGGTATAAATACACCTTCACACACACACACGCCAGACCTGGTATATAAATGCTCTCACACACACACACACACACACACACACACACACACACACACACACACACACACACACACACACACACACACACACACACACACACACACACACACACACCCTGCAGTGAATCAGATTGTACTATCAATGCCAAACACAAAATTCCTCCTTCCTATAAATACACCGAGCAGAGTGCTTTCCCCGATCTGTATTGACGGGTTTAAGTTTAGTTTTGTCATGTTGTGAAGTGGGGTGGTGGCTGACGTTTAAGGGCACATTTAAATACTCTTGTATATGCCGTCTATTTATAGGACAGTGGGATTAAGTACTTACTGTGGTTACAATTGGTATCGTTTGGGGCGGGGAGTAACCAGTTGTTTGAGTCTGTGTGGATGATGGTTGGTTAAATGCAGCCTCACCAGGTGGATTCTGATTGGACCCTGGGGCTGGGTGAGGTGAGGCTGCACACCTGTTGCACATTAAGCAATCAGTGTGAGCCAGTCAAACCATCCATCTCCAGACGCACTCGGAGAGAGATGTCCTATTTGGCCGTGCAGTACCTTTTGCATGCTCATTTACCTACAAACTCTACAATAAACCGGTTTCAACACTACAACCCTGTATCCTTGTGTTTTGTAAAAGTCACCTAGGTGGCGAGTCCAACCAGACAGCCAGAAGAAAAGAGTAGTTATAACAACTATACTCTCAACCCATCACCCGGTTGAATGATCATAAACATTCAGCATTGTGTGTGACATAATCCCCCAAAAGAAATCTGTTTACCAGAAGACGACCTGGAAGTATATGAATTCATTTTGGCCCGTCAGTGTCCCGCTCCTGCATAGAGGAGTGATCACAGCGCAGGGCTTCCCGTAGACGACCATGAAGTCAGCGGTGGCAGTCGCCCGTGTGTGTGTGGCGCCTTCATTAAAACACAATAGCCCCGTTATGACCACTGGCACATGTGCGGGGAGTTTGTAAATCTGTTCTTCCACTGTGTGTTTCCATGCCTGGCTCGTGGGTCGGGCTTTAACAGCGCAGACGGGCAACCTCCACCAGAGAGGCTGGCTGCCCGGCGTTTTTTTTGGCAGGACAAAAGGGTCGGAAAAAAACGTCCTCCGTTTTTGTCAAACGAAAAATGAAAAAGCACTTTGGTTCTGGCTGTTCTGAGTGGAGGTCAAAACTCCCGAGGCATTGACGGTGGCCATGGTTGGCTTTCTTAAAATGTGTCGTCAAGTAGACTTGTAATGACGGCATTGGAAATACAAACAGTGGAGGGATTATGATATAACATAATCAGCGTGTAACTGCTATCAGAAAGGAGTCTGTTGTTTTAACCTCAATAAACTACACCCAGGGAAACATTGCCAGGCTTTTAATGGCCAACTTTGCAAACTCAGAAAATACAGATATAATAGTGGCAATTACTGCTTTATTATAACATGCATGCACATTGTAAAGTACTAATGGCAGGATAAAAGGATACAAGGAGAGCTTTTAAGTCAAACGTATGTTTGTTAACGTTCTTATGATGAACTAAATGCCTTTATGGACTTGGGAGGGCCAACACAATTAACAACACCAACTAAAACATCACAACGGGACCAGTGCTGTTCCACAGTAGCTGGAACATACAACACAACTCACAAAAAGTGCACTGGTAAACACAGCAATAACATCACAAAA
This sequence comes from Gadus chalcogrammus, assembly GCF_026213295.1. Lineage (NCBI taxonomy): Eukaryota > Metazoa > Chordata > Actinopteri > Gadiformes > Gadidae > Gadus > Gadus chalcogrammus. Next base: position 2,584,021 of record NC_079429.1, read on the forward strand.
AGTACGCCAAGACTTGTAATAAAAGAAAAGGTCCAATCCTGTTCTGCAGCTATTGTACCTACGCGATGTAGAGAGAGACTTGGGAGGGTTAGACTTGATCCTCTCTCTCTCTCTCTCTCTCTCTCTCTCTCTCTCTCTCTCTCTCTCTCTCTCTCTCTCTCTCTCTCTCTCTCTCTCTCTCTCTCTCTCTCTCTCTCTCTCTCTCTCTCTCTCTCTCTCTCTCTCTCTCTCTCTCTCTCTCTCTCTCTCTCTCTCTCTCTCTCTCTCTTCCTCCTTCTGGCACGGTCTCAAGTTAATGCAAAAACCAACAGACTCCACGTCACCCTGCCTGTGTTAATGTAATAAGTGTTTCACGGGGCTCCCTCTACCGCCTCTGTTCTTCCCGATGATATTCAGTCTAAAGCATGCTGTGCTAAAGGCATGGCTTCATTTGTTTAGGTCCATGGAGTCTTTGTGTATTTGTTTATTGATCAGGGAGTCGGGGACGGTGCACAACATGGAAGGGACACGGGTAATCGGGTATTGTCGTGGGTTGCAGCCTCTTGCTTATTTCCATCCGCATTAGGGGACATGTTTAAACACACAACCTCTCCTGGGATTTCCATTGAGCCGAGGTACAAAATAGTGCGCAGGCGACATCGTGGCACACGGGAGGCGCATGCGACAATCCCGTATTAATGTGAGGACGCCTAATAACTCAAAATAATATGTTGTGCAGAAACGGCAGTAGATCATAAATTACTTTTTACAACGTTTGGACTAATCCTGCCTTATTAAATGGACATGTAAACACTGGGCAAATACCAGCTGCCCGACTACTGGCCCAGCATGCAACAGGGCACTCGTTAAACAGCACCCCTGGCCTCAGAGCGTGGGTGAAGTCATCGTTCTCCTCTCAACACCGCCCCCCTTTTGCTTTTTGTCCTAAAACCAGGGACATCACACGCAGTCGAACAAGGAATGCTTTATAGATTGAGCGTAGCCAAACACTACGTATCCGCACGCACACGCACACGCACACGCACGCACACGCACACACGGATTCATACGTTTGGTTCCAGGTGATGTCACTTGCTTGAGATGATACAGCAAGTGACATCACCTTGCATGATTTCAGCCCGTCAGGGAGATACACGGCAACAACGAGCCATGTGTTTGGTTAGAAATTGTTTTATTCCGGTGGTGTGATTGCTCATCGGATGCTTGAAATTAAATGAATGAAATGAGCAGTAAAGGGAAAAATGTTTCCTTGTCATTGAACTCCACCCCCCCCCCCCCTCTTGTTCTCTGCAGTAATTGTTAATAACCATATTCAAATAAGGTAGGCCAAAGTTGGTCTAATGTACTGGACAGCTGTGTAGACCGGTTATACACCTCCAACGTGCACGTTAGAGAGTAAACAGACTCAAAACAGTGACTGTTTTTCCCCTCATGATAGTGGAAGGGAAGCCTTGAAAGCCATCTGGAAGAAACTGCGATCCAGTTCCCACTACACTTGGGGACCTGAAGCCTCTGGCGGCCACCTTGGTTCCATTTGGTTCTAAACGCTGGATGTCTGACTGGATCTGATTGAATGCAGAATTGAGAATGCAGAAACTGACCTAGAAGCAGTTCAGAACCATGACGATGCGTTGGACCTACTACAAACTATTGGGATTGTTTAGGTGGCGCTGGCTCCTTCCTTGTGTTTAGGTTGTGCTAGCCCTACCTTGAAGGCCATCTAATGAGCACAAAACCTCACCTCCACCGGGGAAACACGACCAGACGACGGCTCATTAATGTTTAATGATCTGTAAACATCTCTGAATGCTGGGGCTATATAGCGTCTATATCTTGTGCACCTTTGGAGGGCTGTGTTGCTAGGAAGCTAACTCACTGGGGGGGATTAGCCTGTCTGGCGCAGTTTGGCGTAATGCTAGGACTGATTCTAAACATGGAACACAAGGAAATCCTTGTTCAGTACGGCCTCCGTGTGCCAACTGCACTCGTGTTAGCCTAGCTTCTGATGCCGATTGGCTAACGTTAAGAATTGACTTCATTCTGACTGCATTAATAAAAGTGTTTTTCTATCCTTTCTTTCCCACTCAAAGCTCTTTACAATTAGTGTAAAGCGCCTGGCGTTCAGCCATTCATGGAGGAATACAGTGCCAGGTTTAAGTTAGCTATTTGGACAGAGATTAAGGCACCTACATGTGCGTGCCTGTCATGAGGTGATGGGGAAACCTGTTCCAACACATATTATAATCAAACGACTCTCTTCACGTCGTTCTGTCTGGCGGATTGCACCTCGGGCGTTCGCCATACATCATTAAACAGATGCTGCCTCATGAAGGCTAGTGTCTCCGTTATCGTTTGTTACAGTTTGACTGAGCCGGTTCAGTAGGTACTCCCACGGTAGATTTCTGTGTTCATGGGGCTTCTGTAACCAAGCAGCCATCTTGGTTCAAACAGAGTTCTACATCACCTTCCCACCACCCAGCTAAGGTTTCTTAATCGTTTTGTTATCAGAGATTAGACAACTGAACTTGTTTCAACTGGTGAATGTGGTTGTTTTATGGGTCCCTTCAATGCAAACATTTGTCAAATGGGTGTTTCCCAAACTAACCTAGGTGACCAACAGGGATTCAGGGAAGCAGTATATCAATTTTCAAAATAAATGACGTGGTCGCTCGCAGTAGACTAGGACATCCGTGATGATGCCTTGTCCTCTCACTCCAATCCACATGTTAATGAGTGGAACATGCAAGGCCTCTTTAAAGTAATGTGTTTGTCAGTGTAAGAACTGTGACAGCTGGTGACAACTCCAGGCCTGCAAGTGAGAGTGACACACACACACACACACACACACACACACACACACACACACACACACACACACACACACACACACACACACACACACACACACACACACACACACACACACACACACACACCTGTTGTTCATCCTGACAGGTGGGACAGCGTGGTACAGAGTGCCCTCCCCGTCCCTCCCCCCACCTGTCCTGTGACACTTTCACCTCATGTGATCCACTGCTCTCAGCCTTCAAGAAACATATTTCCCCCTAATGTGTGTGCGTGCTTGTTGTTCAGTGTTTGTGTGTGCGTGCGCCGGCCCATATTAAACTATATATACATGCGTACATACCGGGTGGTGGAACGGGTGGCGTGCTAATTAAAACTGGGTTAGTAGAGGCAAACCACTAACTAGGCCAACCGTGAGATAACAGAGGAGGACTTAACTCCCCTGACCTCACCTGACCACTCGCCAAGAAACCGCTACGGACAACATGCGCCGGACAGAATAGCCAGCATTCAGAGAAGACTTAACAGGCTTTACTCTGTAAACCCATCCACGGTTCTAGAGCAGCGGAGCAGCTGTCAAGCAGGCTGTTTGATGCGAGCAGCCTGAGTCAAGCCTTTTCATAATCAGGGGTGTTATGGCTGTTGTGCTTGTTGTGTATCCACGTGTCTTCACAGGGCTACCGTGTTACCGGGTGGCCTGGGAGAGGGGGGGGACGACGGTCCTCATGAGAAGCACCGACCTAAACCAGATTTCCCACACTGTAAGACTTTTCTTTAGGACGGGGGGTTTGCGAGTGATACTCCATTTTTGCAATTTATGTGACGTTTTATAGTGGATATAAAGACGTTGGTGTCGGTTTAACGTGAGTGGGTGTAGGGGTGAGGAACCGATGTTGGGGTCACCGCTTGCTGATTACAACAACAGAGATTACCGAGGCTCAGAGCAGACTGAGAGAGTCGGAGTGGATTGTTGGAGGGATGGCCAAGTCAGCTGTGTGTGGGTGACACAAACCCAGTTCCAAGGTCGCGAAAAAGCAGATTATCCAACTCACAAAAGGCCTACTTTTGTGAGGTGGCCTGTAAGTAACCACTAGAGACAAATAGGCAGCAGTTTCCTTAACAAGCCTACGGCCAGACTATTTTCATACCGGAAACAATGATAAAGTGTACCTTAAATAGCATGTTATGCGCACATAATGTTATCCCAGAATAAAAACCATAATGAGGCCAAATTAACTGAATAAAAATAGCTCAATTAATGATTGTATGAATGTATTGAACCTGTTACTATCAGGCTATAGAAATAAATACATCAGGGCTCCACGTTGTCAAAGCAGATCAACAGGTCCTTCCCCACTCACCTGTAGCTCACACCACGCCACCTCCACCGTGGTCTCCGTGTCCAGCCCTTTATAGACGGTCTTGAACGAACCCCTTCCGATCTCGATGTTGAACTTGAGATATCTTCCATCGGGCGAAGTGGCCACAGCTTTGGTCTCGATCTCCTCTTTCTCATCCTGCTCCCTCTTGCTCTGGTAGGGGAGCCGCGACAGCACCTTGTGCGGTTTGCTGTGGGGGACGTGGAGTTCGGTGTCCGAGTCCGAGCTCGCATCCTGGGGGACGGAAGAGGAGGAGGCCGGGACGGAGGCCCAGGTGTCCGTGAGCAGGACAGCCTCCGAGGCTGCGCTGCAGTGGGGCGTGAGGGAGGCGACGGTGCAGATGCTCGAGGTTGGGGAGGGGGACGGTGACTTGGACGGGGACTTGGGCGAGTCGTCCGTCTTCCCCGCCTCCTCCTCGGCCCGGGACTCTGGGAGCGACAGTATGTTCTCGGCGGACCATGACAGCGCCTTGGACAGGACCCCGCTGTACAGCGGGGAGTCGATGTCCATGGTGATTTTATGCAAGCCATAGGAGTTCCGCCGTGCGCCTAGACCGTGGGGCCTGAACACGGACACCCGGGACAGGCAGTCCCCCTCGGACATGTCCACCGACAGACCCGGGAAACCGCGTCCCGGTATTTCCATCTCTGCGCGCGACATTGTTTTAACGTCAGGGCCCCGTTTAATTGGACCCTAAAGACAACGGCGGGAACACAACGTTAATTAGTTAATTGATATTGACCCACTTCTTCCCGAGGAGGACACACGCGCCATTGTTGCACTTTAAGTTAATAGGCGACGACTATGGTTGTGTCAATCAAGATGGTGGTGTCAATCACTATTGTGATATCAATCACTCTTGTGTTATTAATCATAATGGGTTTATCAATGACTACAGTTGTGTTAATCACTATGGTGGCATTACACTACGGTGTTAATGGCCATGTCAGTGTTGTTAAGAGACTATTCCGTCTACCTAGGTACTGATTCCTGCAATTTGATGAAAGCTAAAATAGTAGCCATTCAAATAGGCTGCAAACAAGAAGGCAACTTGTTGGGAAAACATACAAAACAGAAGCAAATAACACATACAAATAACACGCTACTTACTCGGTGCAGAAACAGAATCTCGAAACTTGTAATTAACACATGGTGGTCTTGAATAAAGTAATCCTCTCTCCCGCTGGCAGTGCTCGGTTATAAAGGTAACCTCTGGCAGCCGACTGTTATTATCAGCTGCGCCCCAGCGCCGCGCTAGAGCGCAGCGGAGCGCTCGGCTCCGCCCCTCTCGGTAACAAAAACGTGCGCCCTGTCCGAGGAGGCGTTAATTACAACCCACCAACCCCCATTGACGTCAAAGTCGTTCCAAGTCCCGGACAAACTGTTATGATGTAGTTTTGTAACATTTTATGCTCAGCGATTCACAATCTGTAATATTTTTTTATTTACAGAGGTGATTCAAAAACAAACAGGGAGGATCGTTTAGAAGAGGTTCTTGGGGTAACGCAACAAGTGTCCTTTCGACACGGGGGGGGGGGGGGGGGGTCCTGCCTTGTTGCAGATTAAGCTGTTGTCAGATCAAGATTTAGACTCTTCAAGTAAAAAAATGTTGAGGGATTTGGTAGATTCCCAAGAATTATAACTTAAACCATATCTTTTTTGACACACGTATGTTGATATAGCTTTTTTTTAAGGCGTTCAATTGCAAAGTATTATCTTTAGCTCTTGTTTGTTAACTAGGTAATATGGACCAGTTTTGTAGCGTGATTTCTAGAACAAGACCGCGTAGTACAACATGCGTCCTGTAGATGGCGCAACATCAGCGGTCGGCCCCCACCGGTCACACAAACGCACTCAGGGGACTTTATCAGCGAGCACACGGGGCTCCCCGGAGCTCAATCTGCGCCTCAGGGCCCTGCCACATGATTAGGGCTGGCACGGCTCCAACGCTGCTCAGATAAACTGGGTCATTCATAATATCAGAATTTTGAATTCGGCACGAAAATGTGTTCTGGGAAAAAGGCACATGATAGAATTTCATTAGAAACCTATCTGACTACCTAAGCTTCTGCATGCGTTGCCAAACAGAAGGGCGCTGTCAAAATTAGTAAATAGATTTCACTTTTAAAAATCTTGTCATCTTGTTGGCCTATGTGCCACAACCACATGACATGTGTCAACCCAATTCATGCATGCATGATCTTAAAAAGAAAAAGTAAATCAACCATAACCAGCATTAATCCAACTCAAAATACATTTTCTTCAGTCCATCCCACAGAACAAACAATTTGAAATTTCTTTATTTCCCCATAACAAAACAAATTTTGTTTGGCCAAGAAGCAGGTGGTTTAAGAGTTGGTTCTGTGTTGTAACCACAGTGATCAGTACAGAAAAACAGAGCCAGCCTTCCACCCACCCCCTCATATCCATGTTACTCCTCATCTGGGAGCAACACGTTTGAACACCCAAAAGGTAAAGGTCCCTCGTGGTTTGGCCATGTGTCGTCGTGGTAGAGCAGAGAAATAACCGCCCTGTTTAATGCATATATTTATAATACCCACGTATTGGAAAGCAAACCCTGAAAACTACAACTACAATCATATTTACAAAGACAGAGGAAAGTTACAGCGGTGTAGGTAAGAAGTAATCCCAGTAACGGGTACACAGAACAGCACAGACTCCCCTGATGAGTCTGGTTGCATTTAAACTGGGACCCAGCGGGCTCGGCTGATGGTTACCTTGAACAGAAAGGTGCAACACCCTCACAAGTGCAACACATTTGCTGTAGCACCTCTTCTTCTTCACAGAGATGGAGCCCTCATTTTGGTTGCCCTTCTGCGGCCCAGAAACGGCAACTTCCTGATGCAAATCATTTTTAAACCAGCATCCATTTGTTGGGGGGGTATTTTTGGTGGATCTTGCATAACCCTAAGATGGCTCAACCGTCGTAGCGTCTTAAAACAAAGCGATAAAGGGCCGAGTTTGTGATGGCGGGAGGGGGGGGGGGTTCTCTCAGAAGAACTTGACACCCTTGCTGTCGTCCATGGTGATGAGCTCCGCCTTGCCGTCCGTCTGAAGGGCCTGCAAGGAACGCAGCAGTATCCACTCCTCAAGACCGTGGAATTCTGGGAAAGCGGAAAAAAAGGACATTAAGCGTTTTACATAGTTCTCAGCAAATCATACAGTGAGGTCAGTGTCTCAAATGTTTATGATTGATGATCATCCTTTAAAAAGGTGCTGGAATGGGAGAAGGGGTCTCCTTCACAGACACCTGTAACTGCATTCCTGCCTGATAATCCTCATTCCCTCCCTGTTGTTATCCTTCTGTTTACACTGTCGTGATGTGATGGTTTTCTGTAAATGTCTCCGGTTAGCCTCGTGAGACCACGAGATCTCTTGACTTCATGTTCTGTTTCTCTCTGCAGATCGCTCTGCCCTCGATTTCACGCTGAAAGCCTTTTTCTAAAAATGTAAACTTGCCACAACCCATCAGCTCTCTCTCTCTCTCTCTCTCTCTCTCTAGAGAGAGAGAGAGAGAGAGAGAGAGAGAGAGAGAGAGAGAGAGAGAGACAGAGACAGAGACAGAGACAGAGAGAGAGAGAGAGAGAGAGAGAGAGAGAGAAGGCCTCGGTTCAGAAATTATAACACGACAGCCAAAAAAGTGCAGCGACCAAAACAGTTTTATCTAAAATAGAGTGAATAACGATGTTAAAAGTCAACAGTTCTGAATGACGTGCATAGTTTGATAAAAAGTAAAAAAAATACAGTTGAAGGGCCTCTAGGGATAGTGCTTTTGGCTTCTCTGCCCTGCGTCTTTGGAAAGGCCATCCAGATGACGGACAATGCAGTCAGCCAATTCTTTTAGGCCTAGCTTTAAAGCAATTTTATTTGTATTTTATATATGCATTAATTATTTGATAAGGTAATCACTCTGTTTATTATGTAAAGCACTCTAAATTGCATTTGCCTGCTGGAAAGATGCTCTATGAATAAAGTTTGATTTCTGAATTGAGATATGGGAACATACCTTCGCCCTCAGTGTCATCCCCGTTGGACAGCTCGTAAAGTGTAAACACGGAGTTGATCATGCCGACTTTGGAGACCTAGAGGTTCAAAGGGAGAACACAGACATGGCATACATTTAACAATGTTAGTATTATTTTGGCAGTGGAGGCAATGATATTATAGAGGCTGAAAAAAGATAATGTCAGTACAAACGGGGATTAGCTCGTAAAATCTCTTGCTAGTATAAGGAAGGACAACAATAAGATAACGGGACAATCAACCGATTTAACACATTAAGGTTCCCATTGGGATAGAGTATTGAAGAGTTATTATCTATGGTAAAACAACTTACCAACGACGTCTAACGTCTGATTATTTTCTAAAAGTGGGAAAGTCTTTCCCACTCAGCCAAAGGCTCAATGTGTAAATAGGTGTAGTGCCCCTTTAAGATAATCGTTTATTAATGATAGCTTTCACAATAACATTCACATATTTCTGATTAAGATGATGGAAACAAACAGCTGAAGCAATGGACTCCTTATCCGTCTTCAGTTCTCCAAAAATATAAGGATATGACAATGTTAGCAACGCAGTACTCTCACAGGCTTTTGATTGATAATAATTGATACTAGATTAATAATAATCTAAAGTCTGATGGCAGACTAACTCTGATGCTGGGTGAACGGTCTGGGTGAACATGTTGCTGATTCAGGGAGCGGTAAACACTGGTTTATTTAACTGTTTATTTACAGTGAACACAAACTCCCCGGGCGCCACTCCTCGCCTTAACGGATCCCGAGTGTATCCGATACGGGCAAACACGTCTGATACAGCTCATCTCCGGCTGTGTGTAGCATGTGTGTAAGAAAGAATATGTATATTCAATCCGACATCGTGTAAATGACTATCCCCTCCGGGGTATTAATCAAGTTGTTGTTTATGTTATTAATGTGTAAAATAGCCATTGTAGAAATACATTAAACGCCCCTTATGAAAGCTTTCAGCCAGTCGCAAAATAAATTATTTTCGGGAAGACGTCTCCATAACGAAACACGAAGCAAGCATGGCGTAACCCCGTCCCTATTCCATTTTTTGTTTCCGGCCCAAGTCGCTGTTCCGACTCCCCCCAGAGGTTCTGATGTCACATAGTAGGACTGCTGATTCCCAGATATACAATGCGGTAAATCGATTATATTGAAAGTTAGCGAGGGTATTTCAAAATGTCAAACGCATTAACATCAAGTTTTTGATTTCTTTGGACAACGTAACCCCGGTAAACCCGGGCTGAGGACAGGAGTGTCCCGGTACACGGAGTGATCACGTTTGGGGCCGATGACTCACCCATTGGTAGATCAGCTTCCCCCACTCCTCTGGCCGTCTCCACATCACTAAACACCGAGACTTGTTTTTATCCAGCCAGTCCAGGTTGCCTACAGTGGCAGGACGGTCCAGAAAACAAACAAACCATCAACACCACCATCGTTCAGTCACTGGTGAGGTAATTCGACACCACAGGGCTTCCAGAACGCAGGCCGTCGTCGGAATAGTCACCTTTTTTTCTGAGTTCCTCAAAGACAACTTGGATCGCTTCCGTTGATAGTTTTCCTGTGACTTTAGTTAAGGTCGGAAAGTTTTCTTGTCGGGCGACATTAAAAGTCAACCGACGGATTCTAAAGACTCAACATTACTATATGCTCATTTTGAATAGTTCTACTATTTTAACCGTGCACATGTCTTTTAAGACAGGATTGATGTTTTCAGAGGGACACAACAGGACCAATCACATGCCACATGTCCATTAACACACCAGCCATCAGTAGCCAATCAAATCGGCTAATTAATCAGCAAGACTTCCCCAAAGTACAACCTTCATTCAAACAATATAAATTTGAACAACGACTTAATTCCCTTAAAACACCCTAATATACTTAGGTTTATTTGTTGCATCCATGCTCATTGAGAACAGTGCAAGCCAATTACTCAGGCACTAAGTGGTCCAATTCCAATTCATGGAGAAAAAAAAAACGGAATCGTTCTAATCAATCGTCTTTGCAAGGCGTCTGCAAGGATACGTTCTATCTTCTTGTTATTGAACACGGGGCTCTCCTGAGATTCCATGACGTCCAGGGTGTAGAGTTTGTGGTGTCGGCAGTAAGCCAGCGCCAGCGAGCACCACGCCGCCAGCTGCTTCTGTCTGGTGTCAACATTAGGCTGTAATCTGCCCACAGGAGAAAGAAAAACCAAGATAGAAGAAAAGCTGTTAATCAGTCCAGAGGCAAAAGAGTTTCCCCTTCATTCTCTCGTCACAAATTATTACAGGGATCTTGTTGCAAGCACGGTATTAGATAAGCACTGATTAAGAGAAGGGTCTTTTGCATCATATTAAAAGCAATCTGTTTAGTGGCTTGGAACTACTTTGTAATCATTCAGCAAGTGATCAAGTTCACACTGACAGATAGGTTTGGTATTATTATTATTATTATTATTATTATTATTATTATTATTATTATTATTATTGTACGGTTTATGACTTATAATGTTTATCCAATGTTGTTGCTCTCATATAAAACTATACTTTATATCAATGTGTCTCTTAATTTACCACTACAATAGATGTAGTGATTACAAAGTACAATGTTTTAGCTCTTGGTTGTCAACTTTAATAGATAGCTGTATGCATAAACTATCTAATAGAAAGTTAGATCGGTTACAACAATAATTAACGTTAGATACCAGATGCTAGGGCTGAGATTCACTTCCGTAGCATAATTTAGCCTTGAGCTAGCTCTTAGACCAACACGTAATGCATGTTCATAACAAACTGATCAACTGTAAGCGTGTAAATACGTGTCTTTAAATTGCTAATTAAAAAAAAGACTCACGTAAAAAACGGAGGGAAGTTATACTGCCAGGGCCACTCGAAACTCATCGCAGAGATGGATTGCAGTTCCACTTTTCCCAGCCGACAGCTCCCGGAAGTGTCCCGCCTCCAAATTATTCCGACCATGGACCGGGTTCCGGTTTGCAAGCAGGCGCTCCGTTGATGTGTCACTTGTGAATACGGTAGCTTCATTTTCTTTTTATTTTCCCCTCGCAAACCCGACACAATGGTGTGTATTACTGCCACCTACTGTCGACCAAGTTAATGCACATTTAGGACCAGACGTGGGAGATACAAATGAATAAAATGAAAAATAAAGATATAATAATATCAGTATTTGCCCAAACCAAATTGCACACTTTTTATTATGACATCCGGCTTAGTTGTTTTCAAAGACTGAAAGTCACTTTCATGACTAGACTGATTTTCTCCAAGGAGAGATTTGGTGGAAAATGTAATAAACCCCATTTCTCCTTAATACGATAAACATATTTTTCCTGATTTGTACAACATATCTCCTGCATTTGAATAACACACATTTGACACTTTCTTATGCTCCACAAACATACGTCATACCATCCAGATGTTTCCTTACTAGATAGAGCCCCATTCCTAAAGCCCACTGCCCCGATCTCATTCTAGTAACACCTCCTCCCTTCGGTTATTTTTCCTGGCACTTCCCTCCGTCTCCCATTTATCTTTCCCGGGATTTGGAAAATGCCTTCCTATCTCTTCCCATCACTTCAGACAGTGCAGCTTTAGCTGTCCCTTCTGCCATTTTGTTTCCTACCACCCCTCAATCGAATAAATTCCATGGGTTATTTATTTATTTTAAACATCACAAATATAATGAAACAACGTATGAAGCTAGGTAGCTATGATTACAAATTATTTATTGTAATATAAACATTTTCCATCGGGATGAATAAAGTACTCAAATAATAAAGTACTTAAATATATTTTATTCAGTTATTTGAAAGAATAATCACAATTTATTTGTACAAAGTTATTCTTTATTAAAGAGAAGTCTGGGCATCGGCTGCTTCGTCAGCAACTCTATGCTCCCTATTTGTATTTACAGGCACACATCTCTTATATGATCGAGCTTATCTCATTATAGTCCAGGTATCTCCCTGGTTTTACTTACAGACTTTTCAAAAAGGTAACAGTATGTTATGCTATAGTCATTATACAAAGCCCATACAGCAGGTTATAGAAAGACGAACCATCCATTCAAGAGGAATCTAGACACTGAAGAGTAGGCTTTGTCAATATATAATTCACAGCTGTTTTAATATTTTATACATTACTATATTACAATAATAGTTCTAATATGTGAAAATGAGAATAGAAGACCAAACGACCACCATATCAAATATACACTCACTTCAGATCCATGCCAACATTAAAAAGTAATCTATAGATTTAAGACAACAGAAAGACAGACAAAAAGAAACATGGACGCATTTGTTTGATCCTTTGACAACAACTTAATATTATTGCATCTTTCCAGGGCACAGTGAGATTCTATAGATGCTCCATTACAAGGCAGTATTAATATTATAACACATTAATGCGGACTACAGCGAAACAGCAGCCTGCCCGTCGCCCTGCGTGACGGCTGGAGCAGAGAGTCGCTTGGTCTGTGGGAAGCTGAAAGAGGGACAGCGAAGCCTAACGCTCCTCCACCACCTTGCTTAGAGATTAGAAACAGAGACCCCCCCCCCCCCAATGTGAACGATGTTTCTGTTTTCCAATCATAAAATACTGCATAAAAATGTGTATTTCTTCAAAATAGTGCAAGCCTTTAAAAGGAAAGCAAGACCGGGGTCCGAAAACGTTAGTCCCTACTGTCATGGCCCCCGGCTGTTTATATAATATCTATTAACATCGCAGGTGTCACTCGCTTGAGGCTGTCCTGCCGCTAAACAAAGTGATGCTCAGGTTTCACGTGTTCCGCCGGCAAACACTTTGTTTGCTGTGTTCACCCCCCCCCCCTCCCCACCGGGGTCATTGTTCCCCTAGCTGAAGATGGTCTCATATTCGTTGAGGACGAGCTCCACAATCTGGTTCTGGAACACCATGTGCATGGCGATGTTGGCCGACTCCACCTCCGGCCGCAGCAGGGTGGGCCCGAACACGATGGCCACGTTCTGCACCGTCATCCTGTTGTCGTTTCCGTATTTGATGACCCTGAGGAACGTAGGGGTTAAAGCCTGAGTGAACGCGCTGATTCACAGCCACTTACCAAGGGAGTTATCTTTCTCCGTTCCTTATCGGTTCAATGTCCAATATAAATATTTGGCCTGTTAAGCCCTTTGAGACTGTAATGGTTATTAAGGGCTATACAAATACAATTTTATTTAGTTGAATATTAGGAAAATACACAACATCTACAAGCATTAACACACAGTTACTACACGTTTAGTAACTAAGTCACGTGGAACATTATAAAACGGTCTGATGTACCTGTGCAAATGGCCGAACAGGAGTTTCATGGTATCGTGGTTCGGTTGAGGAAGGGATTTGACCAAATCCCTCATGTAAGACACTTTTGCGTTGTAATCGTTTGACTCTAGAAAGAGCGAGGGAGAAAAACATTCCATGTTAGAACAGTGAGATAAAACTCATTCTCATATCCCTTCACACAAAGGTGATAAATGTAATCCATAGAAAAGCCTAGTCAGGGTAGAGCTTTGTGAACTCTGCCATGACTGCCTGAACAAACTCACTACCTGACTCATGTTCTGCAGTTTGTTAATGTGATGCTGCGTCGTTTATGTCACTAAAGTTCTATATGATGCACACAGATGGCCTTGAATTGGCTCTCTGCAGGACAACAGTAATCTAATTTAATCTAAATTAACATGATTAAACTATATGAAACCATGACTCGACAATGACAGAAAGGATTGGCAATATATGTAGAAATGTTCAGGTGACATGGCTTCAGGTAAATGAACAGAGGAATCCAGCTTACTGATGGCTGCAATGAAACCGTTGAAGTGGCTGAAAGGAAACAGGGGTTCCGGAAGCTCTCGGAAAAATAATTTCAATGCTCCGGTGATGACATGAACGTCTTCCCACTGGCCGTCTTCCAGGTCAAGTTCCTCTGTTCAACACAGGAGTAGTTACCATTAGCACACACAAGGGGGCGCTTCTGTACTCGTTTAGTTCCTGTGCGGCGATGGAAAACCTTCTCTGACCAATTCGTAATAATTTTCGATATAAATTACATCAGATAAATGGGAATGCAATGGGAATAAAACATAGCAAAAACGCAAGAGTACTAGTCAGTAGTTTGACACAGAAAATGAAGCATTTCACTGTACCATGATCAGCCTTGTAACGCAACTTCTGTATGACGGCTAGATTCCCACTGACTCTGTAGATGCCATCGATGTCCAAACCTGTCGAATCAACATCAGTCAATCACCGACGACAAAATAAAACACCCACCTCATGATAATGGTTGAATAATTGAAGAAGAGGGGAAAAAGTGTACCTCTCCTTTCTACAGCTCGAACACATTTCTCCACAAAGCTGGGAACCGTGGTCCTCTCTTGGGCGCACAGCGTGGCCAGGTGACAGCCAAACACGTTCTCTGCAAGGGGTCAGAGGGCAGAGCCATTGAACCAACATATACTCAACATGTTTAACACCTTGTGTGCATGGGCTCAGAGGTCAGAGAGCAGAGCCAATGAACCAACATATACTCAACATGTTCAACACCTTGTGTGCATGGGATCAGAGTTCAAAGAGCAGAGCGATCAAAACCAACGTATACTCAAACATGTTCAACACCTTGTCTGTATGGGGTCAGAGAGTAGAGAGATTGAACCAGAATATACGCAAACATGTTTATGGAAGTATATATGTAGCAAAATTAAAATGGCAATGCAATTTGCAATTAAATAAGTCTTGAATTTGAAAAGACTTTATTCAAAGTGTATTTTAATATGCAGAGTGGCGTAGGTCCCGCCCAGACGTGATTTGCTGATATGCTTTGCCAAATCTTTTGCAAAATCTTTTGCAATACCCTTTGCAAAATCTTCTGCACAGCGTTTTGCACAGTGAAACTTCATTTGAATTTTGCCACACACGGTGCGTGGCGAAGTGCATTGCAGTCACGGGGGCGCTTTAGCTTTCCAATTTAAATAAAGGCTCTCAAAAAATGTGACAAAATGTTATTCTATTTTTTATTGTTATAACCTTTTCATATTGAATTGAGGATTTCATTGTAACTTTGCATGTTAAAATACTCTTTGAATAACGTAGTTTCAAATTACATTATTAAATTGCATAATGTCAGTTGCATAATGTAATGACTTATTGAATTGCAAATTGCATTGCCATTTCAATTTTGCTACACAAATGCTTCCATACATGTTCAACATCTTGCCAACATGGAGTCAGAGATTAGAGCGTTGTGCACCAGAATATGCTACAACATGTTAAACACGTCCTTATGGGATTAGACAGCAGAGCGATGTGCACCAGAATATACTCAATGTTATGCATGTTGTCTGCATGGGATCAGAGAGAAGAGTGATGTGGCCCAGAATATACTCCAACATATTAAAGGGGAAACGTCCCCTTCAGCTACTTTCTAATAGAGAGTAGGCCTAATGCTTCATATACGTGGTCCTGTTGTGAATGAATCGCGGTCTCATATTGAACATCAACTCTTTCTTATTTTTCAGAATCTGACCAACGGAGACCGCTAATCCTGTACCGATGACATCGCTGGTCTGACTCTACTGCACGACCTTGTGTGAGCCCGAGCACGACACTTCCCCTTTAAATCAAATAAAACATCTGAGGTGTGTTCAGAGTTTTCTCTGCGGCGCGGTGGGGAACAACGTGTAAAGGATCGCCTGACATGGAAGACAAAGACGACCCACGATAGACACCCGCGAGTCCCCAGGCCAGGAAGCCCGTCCCCGTACCTCTGAAGTAGCCCTTCTCCTTCACAGACTGCAGCGTGGGCCGCTTCATGAGGAACTTGATGAGCTTGTTCCGGACCTTCTTCTGGTCCATCTCCTCTGGGACGTTGCTAGACGAGCTGGGCCGTGTGCCTGGAGAGACAACGGGCCAACGTTACTTCATCCATTCAGACAGTAGTCAAGGGAGCCAGTCAATAAAGCATCGGTGAATAAGTAAGTCTGGTTGATTCAGTCGCTTATCAAGATCTTAAATTGTTCCATGAGTGCAACTTGGGCTGGGTAATAATTTAACGTTACCGTTGTTTAGTGTCTTTGAATGGTACTGTTTTGTCACAAAATTAAGATATGGAATTTTATAGCCTGTGTTAATTACGATAAGAAGATATGCCCTTTAAATGGTGTTTATGTGAGGTCAGACAACTAGCTTCAGTCTGATACATTAATACTTTAAACGTTTATACACTTCAATGTAATGACCCTCAG